>NC_051196.1:7579809-7879809 GCF_015220075.1 Falco rusticolus
TGCATGCGAATCAAATGTGGAACAACTTTTAAGCAATTATGTTTGTGTTATGCGGTGTGGTTTGTAATTGGAAATAAATGCATGGATTTTTCGAGAAGGGAAATGGGTCTGGGGGAGGTGGGCCAAAGAGCTGGAGGGGGTGGGAAGGAGAAGGGGTGGCAAGACAAAGCGGTGCCACGTTTGGGTACTGAGGGACGTGCAGGGACTCCAGCCAGCCAAACTCGCAGGGCAGATGCCCTCAGTCCTTAATGAGAAAGGCAGATCCGTCCTGTTACAGCGGCAGCAACCTCCAGCCCGCTGCCCTCCCTCTCCCCTCGAGTGGCTGCTCTGTGCCGTGAGAACCACACTGGCCCAGGGGAGCACTTCTTACTCCTCCTTGCTAAAAATTAATATTACGATAGTGGGCATGAGTAAATTGGGAGTGGCAGGGTAAAAAAATAAGGCTAAGATGTGTAATCTTTCCTGCAGCACTGCACAGATGTCACTTTCAAGAATTGCAGGGGAGAGGGTGGAGGAAGGGTTTTCTCTTCTGTCTGTTTTGCAAATTGAAGCCCACAGAAGCCACAGGAGTCAATGGAGTCACTCCAGCAGAGCCTTTAGCCTTTTCTTTTTCTGTAAAATGAAAGGAGGAAAGCAGGGAGAGAGTTTTTTAGCACTCCATTTTCTTTCTCTTCTGAAGCACACACAGAGAAATGGTCTCAGTGCCTGTACCAAACATGTAATGCCCCAGCCTCAAGCCCTGCTGCTCTTGTGACTGTGTAAATGGAGTTTTGTGGAACGGGGAATCACAACAGAATTGAGAGGCTGGAAGCTGTCACCCCCTTACAAAGCTACCGTGGTCATCCCCACGCTGTGGGGTTTGTTTCCAGCTTGAAGTAAATGAGAGGCCCTTCTGTGTGCCAGTCTCAGGAATGCTAGTGACTTCTCACTGCCCTTGGCTATCTTGTTTTTAATTTAAGAACCATGCAAGTGCCTTTAAACAACCATTGTTTACTGGTGTCATTGTTATCAAAGCAAGTAAAGACATCAGGATCCGTATTGTCCTCGGGTTTTATTTTCATTGTGTCAGGCTACAATGGGACTTTGAACATCTAGTTCTTGTCTACAGGCACCATTCAACAGGAAATTGATTTCCGTGGGTGACAGGCATGGAGGCTCCACGGGTTCCCGGGTGAGGCACACACAGCAGCACCGACACCCTGTGGATCTCTATCCCTTCCCCTCCTGGGCTGGGGCTCTCAAACCCTACCTGCCTTTTACTGAACCCACAGGTCTTCCTCCTGAGCACGAAGACGCTGGTGCTCGAGTGAAGTCAGCGTTTCCCATGAACTGTACCTGGTTCCAAATTAGGCGAGCGCAAAGGCAAGAAGCAAGCACACGAGGGGTGGGGGGGGCAGAGATTTTTACAGAGAATAACTGACGACGCATCACCGTGGACAGGAGCCTTAAGGGCAAAACACAGTGCTTGTCAGTTCACGTTTGTCTGGTCTCGGAGAAGAGGCATTTTCAGGCTCTGCATCATGATAGCTATAACAAGCTGAGTTGAGAGACTTCAATACATGCCCAGCTATGAGTATGGACACTGATGAGAAAGCTTATGTGTGCCTACTCACATTCATTTCATACAAGTAGACACTTAGCTCATTCAAAAGTACAGCTGGCATGATAAGCCTTTGAGAGTACGAAATACATATGAGGGTGTTCAGTTTCCAGTCAGGGTTATGCCATTTTTAATGGCCATATACTTACCCTGTCTGGTGCATTTATTCATTTTCGAGCCCAACTAGATTCAATGATTTTCGTCATTTTTTTTCACCTCTGTTGACATTGTCTGACAAGACTGTTCAGGCTCAGACTGCTTAGGAAAAACAAACTTTGGTGCCAGATTTTGAGCCATCAGCAGTGTTCCCTCTCATCTTTATTCTGTTGTTCTGTTGCAAAGGAACTTTCAGCCTGGGAGCCACAATGGAAAGAAAACAAATCCAGCTCTTTTTTTTTTTTTCCCTCCCCTTTTTTCCATCTTGTGATCTTAACCCAGCTGGTGAGGGAGAAAACTCCCATGTGAGGCATGTGGGTGGAGCCCAATTGTGTAAGCTCCATGCTCGCAAAGTGTTTGGCATGGATCCGCTTGCTCGCTTTGTTTTCCATGGCCAGACACAGAGGGAAGCCACATTCAGCACATTAACAGCTGCCACCTGTTGCTCTGTGCTACTTCAGAGGAGCCCTGAGGATGGGGAATCACACTGTGCTCTGGCCCTTGATCTCCATGGAAGTTTGAGATCAGGGGTGTGCATTTGTCCCCACGTTTTTCTTGCTTTTGCAGGCTTTTGCAGGACATGACACAGGTGGGTTTGGGAGTCCAAATGGAGAAGAGGTCTTTGGAGCAACTTGAGCACTGCTTTGGTGCAGGTCCCTAGGAAGAATTTTCAAGCTCCATTTGATGTGGCTCTCCTGAAGACACACTCTTCTTGGTTATTTCACTGTGGTCAGAAATTTTGCTGCCACAGACTACTCTTACAATCTTAAGTACCTCAAGAATAAGTACAAGGAAGAGTAAGAGAATACAGAGAAATATCTTACTAACCTTGTCCATGACATTTGTAGGACATCCACCAGATTTCTCCTGTCCTCTGTGCAGTAGATGTTAAATCGATCTCCATTCCTATGCATCTTCCTGTACATATGTAACAGGGGGGGGGGGGGGGGATGGGGGGGAGGGGGGGGAAGCATATCACTAATGCAGCTAATTCTCAGTATCTTGAAGCAATTGACACAAGTACATGAATTAACTCATCACTTTATATCACTTGAGGCAAATGTGCTATTTGGAGTACCTCTTGGTAAGAATAAGCAATTTAAGATCCATTAGTGTTTGGAATATTCTGCTTCATTAAAACCACAGTCATCCCTAAATGTAAATGAGTGGAGAGAAGCAGCTATCAACCTCTTGGTTGTACTAGACAAACTTAAAAACTCTTTATATTGCAGAGTACTGTAAAAGAAAGGTTTTAATATAAATGCAAGAGAGGCCTTCGGTTTCCAAAACAGGGTTCTCCTACCTTGGGTTGAAGTTTCTCATTGCTTTCTTAAGTTTTAAAAATGCAATGTGGACTGAGGGAGAGAAAGCAATTCTGGTGTACAGGTTTTAAGCTTTTAATACCAAAAGAGTGTCTGTGTTCCGTTCTGGTACTTGCACACCAAAATTCATTTTCTTTTATGATGGCCACAGTACCCAAAACTATGGGAGAACTGGAATTATTTTTTTAAATAATAAATGCTTATCCTCTGTTTTCATTCAAAATCTCCAAGTGATTCAGGGGCCCCTTTTCCTGGGCTGCATCTGAAGAACTTTATGATCAAATCACTTACATTCACGATACTGTGTTCTTTTACAGTAGGTATTATAAATTATACTTAAAAAAGTGGTTTCATATTTTAATTGGATCTGTGACACTTTATAGTGCACTAAACAAAACATAGATTACAATGATTTATTCAACACTTATGGTAACAGAATAAGGAAAAAATCCTGAAAAACTTCTGGAAAAAAGAATGTTCTTTTTCTCCTCAGTTCAGTCACATTCAAGTGTCAAGAAGTTCCTCAACTTTAAAAAGCTATTTTTGTCTAAGCACTAAAGGTAGGGATGTTGCAGAAGTCACAGGGATTTCTGGAAAAACCAAATGCTTTCACTGTGGTGCCTAATTTAGTCTTAAGTCTTTTCCAAATGTTGAAATACACTTTCAGGGCCACAGACCTTACAATTGATACAAAACTGGAATGTCAGCAGGTAAAGGCTGTCGACTGAATGAGAGATGGGTACTATATCACTACTGAAGAATGTACAGTTGGAACCCAGCTAACAGAGTACAACCTGACTTTCACTCCTCACTGAGGGGCCAATCCAAGTTTTCCTGAAGCCACTGATTTAGGTGAAACTGCCCTCCAGAAAAATAACTGATCAATGCAACAGAGTACAAAAGTGTGTCCATGCGGACAATGTGATGCTACTGGAAGCAATGTACTAGGTGACTGTTGCCATACAACGTTCTTCCCTTGGAAGAAAAATCACATTTCCTGCTTTACACAAATTACACGTGTGGTTTGATAAGACCTCATGTCCTGTTGAAATAGCAACACAATGCCGAGCTGAACTCACTGCTACGTTGGCTGATAGGCTTGTAGACAGGTATGCCAGAAAAAAGCCAGGTGTGCCAGTTCTGACTATGGCCATGAGCATCAAATATATTCCAAGACTACTGTACGTCCATCATACAACTTAGATCAGAGTTAGATTAACTCTGATGTATCAAAAAAATAGTTTCCATAACCAAAGTCACTGGACTCTGGTAAATCAGGATTAGTGTTCTGCAGCTGTAAAGAAGATACTTTATAATTAAGCCTGCACCCTCCAGCAGATCTCAGTTGGAGGTACCAGCAGTCTTTGGCAAAAACTGGTTTGAAATCAGCCTAGCTTCCGGCTGAATAGCTCCACTGGGGAGGAAGAAAGCCTGTGTGTTTCTATGGCTCCCACACAGCACAAGCTCACTTAGAGTATCTGAAAATGTAGACCTAATACATCTTTATTTCAATGTCTAGTAGTTCAGGGAAGAATAGCAAAGTCCTTTCATGTTGAATAGGTTTGAGGGCGCTTGGTTTTTTATTTCTCTGAAGCTACACAGTGCCTTGCGTCTCCGCATCAGGGCGAGACCAAGGTTTATGCCAGGCATATTCCACAGTAATATTATTTTTAAAGTCACTTCTAATGTTAGTTTATCCTGGCTGATAGAAATGCCCTTCTTTCCCATCTCCATGTTACTACACAACCTGGCCAGCAACAGCTCAAATCTGATAGCACGAAGAAGTTAAATTTAGTCAACTGTTGGCAAAAACTGGCTCATTACTGTGTCCTTCAGGTGACCCATTTCTACAAGCCTTCACTTTGGTGAGCCTAGGTCAGAGCTTCCCGCCCTCCCAGCCACAGAGGAAGAGTGAGCTCCTGACTTGCACCTGCTCATTTTGCCACCAGCATTGCATTCTCACAGGTGTCCACTCTCCCCACTTGCAAACTGACCCACAACTCCAATCCTGAAGTCTGTGCTGCTGTTAGAAATGTGCTGTTGGGACAGGCTGCTGGGCAGCAGCCTGTTGCAGGCAGCTCCTGGCCAGGAAGGATGGCTGGAGCACTGCTGTCAGGGCCACCTGTGTGAGGAACAGAGGCAGAAGAGCCACACATCCATGCTGTGTGTGGGATAAGGTTTTGCGGCACCTGGCTTTGGACTCTTACTTCACCTCCCATCGCACCACCATTTTTGGTGCCAGGCACATTGTGGCAAATTCCAAATTAAAGTGTCCTTCCTATGGCATTTTGACAGCTTCTTGGCCACAAATTTTTGCAGGCTGTGGGCCTGAAATGAGACTAATACAGCAGCTTGCAATTCCTAGAGCCCTTATTTTAGACTCACTCCAAACTCAAGTGGACCTTCTTACTTCATTGCTTCATGCTCAGTTCAGATTTGAAAGAGATCTTGGCAACTCTGAGAGCCATGAAACATTTTAAAGTGATTAATAAGACTGCACACTTACAGCACAGGATGACTCCTGCAGGACTCCGCCTACGTCTCCTGTAGACATCAGGTAACAATTCATCCAGGTAAAGTAGATAACAAGTGGATTTTTTCATATGCATCCATAACATAGTCTAAACACAGGAATAACAACAAAGTGCTTAATACACAACATTTTCACAACAAAACAGATTAAAAAACACTCTGAAAGAAAACAAACCTATTCATACAAGTCCTCTGCCCAGGTCTCCAAATCACTCTTTTACCTGTCTAAATACACACAACATTAAACTCTTTTCATTTCCCTGTAACGCCTCCCGCTGCCCCAGTGGAACGTACTCTCCCTACCTACTCTCATACTGGAGAGCTCATCTCCTGTAGGGCTCAGTGTGGCTGACACATGAGGATGTGCTTCTCCAGGCAAACTCCTGGGGCTCTGGGTACCAAGCTATCAAAGCCAAATCTCACAGTTGCCTCTAGCGCTATAACCCCTGCCCTCCTGGAGCTGAATGCATGCCAGCCTGTGGTCCGGCAGAGTCCCCAGGCGGTGTCATTGCTGCTGCCCAGGCACAGGAGCGGGATGCTGTTTTCTCACAGATGGCCCGTGTTTGCTGTGTGTAGCCAAGGGACATGTACCACTAAATGGCAGGCTGTTTGGCTGGAGGCTCACAGGCTGGTACAACCTAATCAGGCTGGGTACTGCCACGCATCTGTACAACGTTCCCAAGGATCACAACAGTAGTCCTCAGAAACAGGCCAGCTATTCACTGCTGTGACCAGCTACAGCTGTGCTGACACTTTGCCTTTTCTGCTTTTATGTTGTCAGCATCTTTAATGAGCAAACCCCACTGCTGCTTCCCACACTGCCCGTATAGTTTATAATATTTTTCTTTTTCTAATGCAAAGGTTAGGCATTTCTTTGCTCTAATTTTGGATAAATTTTCTCCTTTGCTTCTCTATGTTTTTTTCAGCAACACAGTGTCAACTCTCTAGCCTCTTGGTAATAGTGGTTGCAAAGCTCTCTCTTGTTTCCTTACAGCAGAAAGCTGTCTGTGCTCACACTGGAAAAGACCATATGCTAGGAAATCCACTGTTGCTTTTGTGCCCCATATAGCATTTCTCTTTCTTCCCTTAGGGAAGAGCAGTCACAAAGAGTCCCCTTACTTTGTGTTAGGAAGTGGAAGTGCTTACTGTGATAGCAGCACTGCCTTACTCAAATTGGCCAAGAGACAAAGAACTCTGAGCTAGTTGAACTACTAAGGTTGAAATAGATTTATAAAAATATCTGTCCTTATTTATTCATTTGTACATACATTTCTCATCACCCCCTCGGTAACCTGATATTCCTGCAAGTCTATTCCTTTGTTGCATTTTGGCTTCACTTCCTGTCAAATTATTTCATTTTATTTAGCTTCACCTGTCAAAATACATGAGCTAATACTCTTCATGATGACCTGCCACTGCTTCTTAGTCTCCAGTGACAAGATGCAGCAACCACATGCCTGCAAAGCTTGTGCCATGGAAATCACCTGGGCACCTTTACATACACATAAGCAGAGAAGACAAACCCAGACTGAAATGCCTTGACCAGCTTAGTCTGCACGCAGGTGCTGCCAAACAAGAAACCTCTGCTCACAAATATGGTCCTTCCATATCTTTTGTCTCTGGGTTGCCAGATATTCAATGTGTAGGGTCTAATACAATGAACACCACCATTTCCTGAATTTATCCCTCACCAATTCCAAAACACCCTCTGGGAGAACTTATGTAGGGCTTTTTGGGAGTAGCACAACATTCTGGTATAATGTGTGTTCTGAAATAATTTCTTACTCTATGAATTGACTGCACACTACCTGACTAAAGGCAGCAGCAAAGGAAGGAACTCTCTCTAATACTATGGTATTTATTTTTGTCATTTTTACTGCTGTGATGCTGGGTGTTATAATTTATCTGAGTTCTCACTCAGTGTGCAGAGCTACAATAGCTCCATGCCACCTTGCAGCACAGAAAGTCCTTGTCTGGCTAGTCTAAGGGTTGTCCAACAAGTCATTACTTGCACTGGGAGTGGTGAAACGCAAAGCCAGAGTACCCTGGGTAAACAGATACGTCTTTCATCTCCCCTGCAGAAGTGGGTGAGTGAGAATTGGTGTTACACAAGACTGTCTTGATGCTGTTCAGAGTGATGAGTTCTACCCTTAATGTTATACCGAGGGAACACATGTGGTGACCAGTGATTGATTACCTTCACAAAGCTCATTTTCACTCAGCAGTGGTGAGTTTCAGAAGGGTGATAATAACGGATATCATTGCCTAAGTTCTCTCTCACATGTTGTCCACTGTCCCATGGAAATCAAGAAGCGTTTACTTCCTCTAAGAGCTTTTGTGGTACTCTGGAAACATTGACATTAAGCGGTAGATACTGTGTACTTACCTATAGGAGCAAAAGTCCGTAATGAGGCTCCTTTAACAACAAAACCCGAAGATGATACAGCAATCAAAGGACTGGAAGAAGGTCTGTAAGGAAATAAGACTGCTTGTAGAAACAAAGCTCTTAGCAGGGATTCAGGACTTCCACAGGACGAGGGATGAATGGGAAGGCTATGTCTACCTGTGAACTCATGTGCTTGAGGAAACAAGAGCTGGAGGCTTCAGAGAAATGCTTGACCGGCCTTGGAGGCACAGGTTACATAAGCTGAATAAGGAAAAAATAGATGCTCACATTACCTGTTAAAATAAAGAAATACCCCTCTTCAGGAGATTTTAGCTGAGATGCTTCCAAGCATGAACCCTTCTTAAAAAGGGAACATATAGATTACCAGAGAGCCAAACGGGGTGAAGGTAATACCTGCCAGTGGCAGTTTGTCAGGAGCGCGCCATCCTCTACAGCAAAAGGCCCAGGAGAGGAGATGGCAATGGCTGATGCACGTGCATCCTCCTCTTTAAGGGGGTCAAATAAGCAGCTTGCTCCTCCTCATAAGAGGTACCAACCACAGAGGCAATAGTGCTGGGTTAGGGCACTGTTATCGCTCATCCTTTACCGCTTCCATGTAAGAAACGGCAGCTGCTCAACCCCCTGCCCCTGACGCATGCCTGAGCAGCACCTCACAGGGCGCACAGTGTCAGTAGGAAATTGAAGTAATGAGGCTCAATTAAGCAGCTCCCCATACAGTTGTGGATGAACTTGTCCCAGCAAGAGTACCTAGGCCCAGTGGCTCAGCAGGGTGGTTGTGTGATGTGCAGCTGGTTCAAAGCCATTTGTAGAACACTGAATATTCCTCCTCCCTGTGGGACACACTTGCCCTTTTGAGTACCACACACACAGGGTGTAGCCAGGGGGGCCACAAAGACAGAGGATTTTAATGCCACCCCTTCCATTTTTATACATGCCTGTTTACCAAGAAGTAAGAATAGACAAAGGGAGGAAAGGTCCCCACCTTCACAAAAATCAAGAAGGCTTTGGCTGACATAACACTGGCTTGCTTCTGCAATGAAATTTGGGCATCATTTAGCTTTACTTTCATTAGTGTGTATGTAGGACAATACTCACCTTCACTTAGAAGGCCAGCACAAAATTTTTTGTCTTTTCTTCTTCCCAAGTGAGTTTTCAGTGTGGGATTTACATGGTCGCCAGAATTTTTGCAGCCTTTTCCCAACAGTATATTTCTGCAAAAACATACAGATCTGAAAAGATAAAACCATTTATTCCCATTAAGAGTACTTAGGGGGAAAAAAAGAATCAGTCTTGTTTAAATTTAGTATCATTACATTTTGTACTTTTTTTTCCCCACCAAGCCTTTTTTCTCCAGCTGCTCTCATAAGAACGATGCTCCTAAACTTCCAGCCATGATGGAAATGGGAAGCGAGCCTCTGATGTCTCTGATGTCAGGCCACAGAAACTGAACTTACTTCCTTCAGGGAAAGTTGCTGCTTACGGCAACGCATGAGTCACACAGTTGACTTTTGCTGTAACACCATATAAAATTTGCAGAATTGTACACATATAAGCTTGCACTCGGTAATTAGAGGAGCAACGCTGTTCATTGCAGACGACCACTCAGCTGGAGAGCTGCATGGCAAAGTGACCTGGATGTATGGGGTGGGGGACTTTCGGTGTGGGTTTGGGCAGGAGGTGGCTCCTTTGAAAGGTGGCATTCAAAGGCAGAGGTGAGAAGTCTAATTAATTTAAGGATCCCAGGTATTCTGAGAAAGGTTTTTGCTGACTTACAGTAAGACAATGTTTGCATAATTGCCCAAACATGTAGCCTTTGAATAATAATAATATTGCTGTTCTCTGAGATATACTTTATTTTTGGAAGTGACCTGATAAGAGCAGAAACAAAACACTCAATTTCACAGTTACATCGAAACAAAAATAGTTACACAGCACATGCAGAAATTAAAATCTATTACAGGCAATTTTTGCTAAGAAACTAAACATCCCCTCAAGCTAGACAACTTCAACCATTTCAGTTTGGTTTTGTTACGATTGGTTATCCTCTCTGTATCGCTACTTAGGCCTGAGATCTTTTCTTCATGACTGCTCTAATCCCATTCTTTTGCTGTTTTCCATCATGCTAGAAATATTCTAGGTCCTAGACAATGTGGATATTCAACTCATGTAATTAAAATGTAACTACAACAATCTTTTTCATTTTCCTTATCACAAAAAAAAATTACATATTGAATCCTAACAAACTTTATGGACGTGTTTCTCATTTTGAGTCTTATGCAGTATCCACTGGAGACAAATGGGATAATTTCCCATGAATCCAGCAAGCACTGATACAAATAACAGAGCAACAAAACAGCACTCGTAAAAAAATCCTTGTAAAAATTACAAGAATGCAAGTCTCCTTGTCTGAAGACATGCAACTCCTGAATCACTGAGGAATCTACTCATCAGCTTTCAACCTTCCTGATAACACCGCCCAAAGAAAAAGAAGCTTCTTTTCTCCTTTCTAACCATATTTTGAGCTGGCTAGAAAATCATAACTACAACTTACATTTCCATACACGTGTCGCCTCCAAGAAAAGCAACACAGAAAATGTCCAGACAAGCCTCTGTAAAGTCCTGTTAAACCATTTGGGGGATCACCTTCAAAGGCTCCCGAGATTTTTTTGTTCTCCCTTGAGGTCTGTAGAATTTTTGCCACCAGTGCCAGAAGGCAGAGAACCTGGCTCAGCCTATCCTTTTTGATACTCTGACTGACCCTATTTGGCCACGGTTCATCAGCAAAGTATTTCTGAAAGGACAACAGAGCATTTGTTCTGATGCTGCAAGTGGGAAAACAAACCTGGATACCACTGTGCTGTGTCTGCCCTCTTTCCTTTAGTGAGTAGTTAGAGCACCATGACAGCACTGCCAAGTCCTGACAGACCTGGAGAGAGTGGCACCAAGCCGTCCACCAGCTAGGGGAGAAGGGTCTGACAGTGAGTTAGAGCTGAAGGGTGTGAGGTAGAGAACATTTGCCTCAAGTGCTGAGCAATCAGGGAAGATAACTACTGTAATTTGTAGCCCTGCACAGCAACCTCCTTGGCTACCTGCAGTTCTCACTGACACTAAAGTGGCCGCAGTTAATGGGCTTCCACCAAGGGTGGAATTTGCACCTCCTCTCCTCTTATTCTCTTCCTATAAACAACTACAGATGATCCTGTCCTCAGTGCCAGTCTGCAGATACCACTTATGCCATCAACACCATCAAGGGGGAAAAAGTTGCAACAGGTCTGACCTAGTGTTTAGTATGAGGTACACAGTCAGTTGGCTGCTTGACTTGGTTGCACTCCCAATCACCTAGTGGGAAATGAGGGACAGAAAGGAAATACTTCACAATGAATCCTGGCCTTGCTTCTCTCCTTTGCATTCCTCCCCCACCTTTGTTTCACAGCTTTGCTGCCAAAGGCTGAGGAGGAAAAAAAACCCACAGTGCAAATCTAAAAAGCCATTTTTGGTAATGAGTTTTAGTACCAAATTCCCAATCCATGCTTTTCCAGGTGGCTTGTTTTTATCACACACACCATAACCTAGAAGTATCTTACGGTTTCTCTCCTGACAGGTTGGATATTTAAATGCACAACCACTTATACTTTCAAGAATTCAAATCTGCAGTTTCAAAATGGAATTATGCCAATCACCTAGGCCATCTGGCTAAATTTGTTGTTAGGAAGTCATAAATAAGAATGACATGGGGTCACTTGATGCAAAGGCACTGACATTTCATCCATGGTTTATTACTATCCTCTGGTCCAAACTGAAGTGAGCTTATGGTCTCAGCTTAGTGTTCAGTGGACAAACTGTCACAGTTTCCCTCCCCTTACTGTAAAGAATCCATATGCTGCAGAAAGGATTTTATAGACTCAGTTGCGTGGCCCGTACCCTAGCAGTATGCTCACTGATTTCAACAGCACATTTCACACATCTGGAAATGCACCACAGAAATTAATTCTGTGCAACGGTCAAGGAGGGAGCCTGCACAGGCCCTTGCCCTTTCACTTACAAAATCGTAAGATTCAACACCAGGTTAAAGAAAAAGAATTCTCATCATAAAAGCAGGAGTAGGTTGCAGGGCTGTAATACACGAGGACTCTGCAAAACTACCCTGCTCGTGCACACGTGCACACAACGTCTGTATTTTCAATTGCCTCTTGACATAAAGAGTAGTTTTGATCTAGAAAAAAAGCTCAGAACTGGTATGAGGATCTCACTCATCTATTTCTCCTAAGAAATATGTTCTCTTCTGGTCTCCTCAGAGGGATGTGTCTTTGTAGGCAGGATCAGCACTGCCAGAGGAGAGTTGAAAGAAAAAAAAAAAAAATCATTTGTGGATTCATGATCATAGTTTCAAGAATCTTGTTGGCTGAGGACTAGCATTAGTCTATTTGTGTATGTGTCTGAGGGAGGGTAGGGTCTCAAAGTAAGTAAAAGGCAGATTCAAGGAAGAAAGTAATCTCTTCTGTGTCCCTAGTAAATAGGACAAGAGATGGGCTTACCTGCAGCTAGAGATGTTAAGGGAACAGTGAAGCTAGAGCAGCACTGAGAAAGAGTGCCTAGAGGAGGTGTGGAGTCCCTGTTGGTGGCAGTGCTTGCAAGGACACTGTTCCTGGGGAGATGCAGATATGGTTGAGGACAGAGTAAATAACCTCTTGATAGACATTCCAGTCCTGTGACTGACAAAAACGTTCTACTCCCTTCCACCCATTTGCTGGTTTCTGAGATCTTCTAGCCTGCTGCACTGACAGCAGTGACAAAGTATCTTCGTTCTCCCTATCTGGTCTCACGGCACAGTATGCCAAAAGCAGCAGGGAAAACAGACAGGGAAAATGTAGCCATAGAGCATGAAATGTGGAAAATAAGGATATACTGATGGCATGTGAGCTGTCCCTTGGTCTCCAGGTGAAACACTGGGGCTTGGCAGGCATGCAGAGCCTGCTCTTGGGTCTGCAGGCGTGTGTCTGCCTGACACCAGAACAGCTGTGGGTCATCCGGGTAATTCAGTGGTCTCATAACCTTTATGAGCAATTACTCAGCAACATCCAATAATTAAAAACAAATATGCTGCAGGTAACATGGAGAACAGCTGACAGAAGCCAGGAGTAAAGACACCACATAAAAAAATTAACAGAACCGGCTGCCATTAAAATGAGGCAGCCTCCACGTGAACTGTTGGCTGCTGGAGTCACGTTCGTACGGCCAGAACTTTTCTTTTTTAGTGCCCTTTTAAAGCAGCTGAAAATATCCACTAACCCTGAGAACAAACGTATCATTTTAAAGCAGAATAGGCCTGTAAGACTTTTTAACACTTGTTCGTTGATTATATTAATGCCAGAATATATTAAAGAAGTGCAATATAAATTTGATTTTAATTGTTTTGTACACACGCCAGTGAAAAGGAACTGATTGGATACAGTTCACAGGCAGTATGTTAATACGTTATTTTCATATGATGATAGCTTTGCATAATCTTTCTTTTTCCAAGATTTAGAAGAACCTGTTGTTAACCAAAGCACAGGAGAGAGGAAGAATACAATTTACATAAAATCGGCTACCCTACACATTAATTAGTAATGTGGCTGAGCGGAAGGTGTGTTCACTTAGTAGAAAGTACACTTTATAATTTATACACCAGCTGTTTCAGTGCTTTCTAGTCCATTTTCCTCCCTGCCTGCCTCTAATGAAATCGTGTTACTGGAGAATTGACTGGGGTGAATTGAGATTTTAATCCCATTGACGCTTCTCTATGGAAAGGCACACTGGTGGGAACTTTTAATGGAAGGTCTGTAATCAGAAGACACTTGTATTCAGTCCCCCACTATAATGACTCTCATCAAATGTTAAAGCCCAGGCAGTGTGCAGAAGGCTAGAATTTCAAGGTTTTTGACCAACCCCATTTGAGGCATTCCTCTGGGAGTGTGTGATTACTCAAGTTTAGCAGTTTATTGCCTCATCTTTCAATATCCAGTGAAGCACAAAATTCTCATCTAGGTTGCTCTTTTTACTTAAAGAACAGGCCAAAATAGACTGCAGAGCTACTAGCACTGTCATTGAGGTTAATTCTTGCTTCTCAGTTAACAGGAGATCAATGGAAAAGCTTTAAAATATTAGAACACAAATGCTGCTTAGTCTCTAAAAATGCCCAGCAGCCTTTGTAAAAATTCTGGTTCACACCACACGCTTTTCCAATACACCCATGCTCACATTTATTTATTTATTTATTTATTTATTTATTACCAAGTGCTCCTTTAAGGCTAAGAGTAACATTAATTGAGAGGTGGTGCTGTTCAGCAAAGAAGGATGTAAACATGTATTAAAATCCAGCAGAGCGAACAGTTTTCCTATTCCCCAAACTTTGCAGTCAAGAAAAGTAGTCATTAAAAGAGAGGTGGTCAAAAAGCAAGCTGAATTGGGAGTTAATGGGACTCATTATGTCGGCTGCATGTTAGTAATGTCTCCTTCTCTACCAGAAAAACAAGCAGAAATAGACACAGAAAAGCAAAACCCACTTAAACAAATGCCTGTTAAAATCCCTGTGAGGAGAATGCATTTGCTGTGAACAGACACAAACATATCAATTAATACAGTGGAAGCCACTTAAACAAATACATGTTAAAGAAATAAACTGGAAAAATGAAGGAACTTCTGACAAAAGATGCCAAATGCTGTTAAAAGGAATAAATCTATTTAAAAATACAACATATTTTTCAAATGCAGGAACTCGAACTAGAAGGAATAATAGGAAGAATGCCTCTGAAGAATTAATGTTAAATGAAAAAAAAAGTCCTTCCCTTCCTTCTCCTTTTCCTTCCTCCCCAAAAAAGGAATCAAGATGAGGGTTTCTTTAATAAGCATCTCTCTGGCAACTCAATGAATACATTTGAATGACTTTCCTTATTCCCTGTTCCTTTCTTATTGAATTGGTCAGACAAAGGTCTAATTTGGGAGTGTTTTTACTTAAAGGAGCTCTTTCTTTCTGACACTTCTTTTGGGCCAGCATGGGTTCAGGATTTTCTGTTCCTTATGCAATTCACTCCCTCTGCTCCCTTTCTTATTTTACTTATTTCAAAAAATGTTAGGATCCACTTGTTATTAGAGGTTCCTTTTTTATGGCTTCCAATCTGAATAGGTACCTACATTCCCACATTCCCCGCAGAATTCATTGCAGTTACTGTACATGCATTATAATTCATACAGGAAGGATTACAATGCAGCTTTTCATTGGACTATGTTTGTGTGCATTTTTCAGGGCTTATTTCATGTGGACATACGTGTATAGATTTTTCTGTATGCCTGAGTGACTTTCAGAAGGTCTTCTTTTGGACTTTTTCTGCTCAACTTTGGTGGGATCATTTGAGAGCTCGAAGTGTCCAGATTTGAAGGGAACATCCGAATTTCAAACGTCTTTATAGTTTCCACAATAGGTCATGAATACCTTTTGTTGTATCAGCCCTAATTTTTCCAGGCTCTCTCCTGCTTCCTTTTACCAGCTTCCTGTCCACTCCCTGTACAGTTTTCTCACCCTCCAACCCGGCAAGTCAACCTCTGTTCCCAACAAGTTTTCTACTGGTGTCTCTCAGAAGTACCAATCTGTGCATCAATGATCTGCATGCTTCACAGACATCCATTAATTTATTTCCTCAGCACCTATATTAAGCATGTAATATTACATCAGACTGGCAGAGGGAGAGCTGAAACAGAGACAAGCAACCAAGTCACCCAAGGGCACTCAGAAAATCTGCTCCAGAGCCAGAAATCCCATCCAGACTTCTACTTCTTAAACCCAGCTATTACTGAATAAGTTTCATGTGGTCCTAATCCACCAAAAAGAGCAAGATACAAATTCAGACATTTTGAAGTTGTGCCTAACTACATAATACTGACATTTTACTATGTGAGCTATCTTTTCTAGCTCTCTGGAAGTAAACAAGCTTAGCAACTAATAAATAAAGCCATTAAAAGCTGATTAAATTTGAGCAAACGTGACAGATTCTTTCTGTAAAGGGCAAGGAGACTCCTGAGTGCAGACGATCACTCCACTCACTCCATACTCACCTTTTTTATCGACGCTAACCTAGCTACGAACTCTCCATTTTGAAGAGGACACACCAAAGAAAATGTGGAGATAGCTGTGAGATAAGAGTTGGTGAAAGGGGGGAGAAAAAGATGCATCAACATAATAAAATAACTGGCTGGGCTGTAGCATTGCTGGAAAAGACTGAAAGGAGCCCTGGACCATGAACAGATCAAGGCATGAGTTGTTACCAAAACAAAAGACACAGTAGTTCGTAATGTGTAAATAGAGTTGTCACATAAGAATGGAAAGGGAGAAAGAAAATACATTCCAGTAAAAACCCCAGGGATAGAAAGTATACCTGATCCTTCAGGCGTTCCCAGCACCACCTTTCTAGAATGCTTAGAGCATCTTTTTTGCCCTTAAGGTATTCAAATAGCCACATGTTGGTTAGGGACATTCTGTATCACTAGCCTAAAACTACAGAAAGAGTGAAGAACCTTGTTTTCTGGTTAGAATACAATTACAGGCATCTGCTGCTTCCAGTATTTCTGTAGTGCCTCCTAAATAAGTCAGTCACAGATCAATCTGACCCTGTACTTTTTATAAAAGATCAAAAGCTATAGACCCAAATAATTTGAAAAGAAGACAACCTCAAATTTCTGTTTTGATCTAATTGGGTTTCTTCACTCTCTTTTTCAGGTGGTTACTTCTTGAAAATGTGGAGTGTGGCAAACTGCCGCTGTAGTAAAGACAACAAAACTCCAAACATGGTGGAGACAGGATATAAAGAAATACTTGCATGACAAAAATGTGCCTGTCTTTAAAGTTGGTTCTTCTGACTGGCTACTAAGGCATGACTGCCTATGTGCTATTTGAGCTGTGAAATACAGCAAAGAGGGTCATAAGAATAGCAAGACCTTCTACTTCTAACAAAAATATTGCTGTTTATAGCAGGGAAGCCCTCTTAAATACATTTGCACAGCACTTAGCACAATGAGCCCCGGTCTTCAGTGATACAATGATAATAACTGTCAATAACACTGTTTATGGACATTTTCTTTTTTCAACAACATAAGGGTGCTTTTCTAATCCACAAAGGCTATAAACTTGAACTATCACACTATTTCTAAGGGCAGAAGTGAGACCAGAGATCAGGCAGATGAAGCGTGTCTTTTGTGATTTATCTGTTCACTGCCACCACCTTCCTTCTGCAGTGAAACCATGATGATCAGTGCTTAACTCAAATGTAAATAAGTATAACATCTTCTGCAGGCCAAAGCAATAATCCCATTCAGACCGACATAAAAATGGACAGGACTAGGAAGTATAAGCCATCTACACTTCTTATATAAGGTAGCTATAAGATAATTTAATAGGAAAGGTACAACATTTGCTCTGTAAAAAATCAACATGGACTAGACAAAACCACAAACATCTAGATAGGAAACAAGCCCATGTGAGTCCCAGGGGGTAGACTTGCCAGCTCAGTATGGCATAGGTCCTTCCCCTCCCCAGACTAGAGCTATATGTCCATGGCATTCATTAATTTCTTGGCCTCTGTTAATGTCTAACAGCTTAACACACTGTATGCTTTTTCCTCAGGACAGCCTGCCTTCAACAACATGGTTCTAAGGAAAGGAAAAAAAAAATAATCAAAACCTAGTACTGCCGTTCAGACAGAAAAGAAAAAACAAGTCAGCAGACAGAAAAAAGAAATGTCATTGAAATTTTGTTGTGTTGAATCACTTAAATGAGATCATAAGCTACTATAATATATTGATTTTTTTGCATTTCCTGGGAGGATGCCATTTGAAGGAGACAAGGTGCTTTATATTTGCTTTTAGGCATTATTTAACACCAAGTTTTACTCTTCTATGTAAAGATTCAGTTGTGTGCCAGGAACTTGATGAGTGTAATTTTATCATATCCACAGGGGTATAACATGGTCATAGAGCTCAGAGCTCTATAATATGCAAGTTCTTTTACAAATTCCTGTGACCTACAAAAAACACTTTTGTATGTAAGTACCTTCAATAGATTAATCTAGCTTCCCTTAATATTTTATGACCATGCATGTTTAACAGGGAAGATGCTTATAGTGGCAGTATTTTATACCCTTTAATTATGTGGTAAATATTCAAAATACAATTCCATGGTTTCTTACAGGAAACAGTAATAGCAGTGGTAGTTACAGAAGTGAAAGAAGACAGGAACAGGTTATTCATGCCCCACACAGAGGAGAA
This sequence comes from Falco rusticolus, assembly GCF_015220075.1. Classification (NCBI taxonomy): domain Eukaryota; kingdom Metazoa; phylum Chordata; class Aves; order Falconiformes; family Falconidae; genus Falco; species Falco rusticolus. The sequence goes on from NC_051196.1 coordinate 7,598,123, forward strand.
GACAGGGCATAGAAAGAAACAGTTTTCTTTGAACTTTCTATTAATAAATGTGTCCACGCAAGTCTACTACGTAGAATAGCAAGTTTCTACTATTCCAGCTATATCAGACTCTTCCCCAGGAGTTTCAGTAGCAAAACCCTCCCTTTTCTGCAATAGCATTACTCCTTTATAGCATTACTCCTTTACGGTTTGGTTTGCTTTCAGCAAAAGGTAGTTGTTTACCTGAGCAAGCCAGCCAAAAGAGGATAAAATGCATGTGTTGTTATTTTCCACATGAATCACTGACACGGTGACTTAATTTTCAAAGAGGATGGAAAAACAACGCTACAGGATTGATGTAAATCTAGAAAGATGGGCAAAGGAATACACATTTGCAAAGACCTAATGAACAGCTCTTCTGCAGATAGTGACTAAGTGTAGGAAATGGCTAATGTTTTGGATCAAATGATCTACAATCATGAATTCACAGTAAAAAGGAGATTTTTGCACCACTCAGCTGGTAGACTATAGGACAGATAACTTGCAGAAAGGTGCATTTTCCCCACGAATACTCAGTACTCCAAAATACATTAAATTTCTTGTTGTTTTTGGGAAAAAAACACTGAAAGACTTTGTTTTTTTGAAAATTTTGGCAAAACGGTAAGTAGAATTCTACCTCAAAGGTAAAAGTAAAATGAAATGAAAAAAATTAATACACAGCACCTCTTAAGCCAAGGGTAATATATAGCATTTGCTAAAAAAAAAAAAAAATAAAAAAAAATAAATAATAAAAATTTAAAAATCTTTTTAAAAAATTAAAAGGTATAAAAAGAAAGAAAGAAAGATTGTGTAGGCTGGGATAAATCATGACCTAGTGCAAAGAGGCCCCACTGTTTTTTGAGGTACCTCCCCCGCACTGGTATCAGTATCAGCTGGGAGCGATGCAAATCACTGACAGAGTCTTTTGGTTTCCAGCCCCACGGTGAGACCCACTTGCAGGATCCACTTGTGGCAGCGTCCAGTAGAAAATCTGGACCTGTGTCTCTGGAAATGCTTTCTGTGCCTCTCACATCTGCCCAGCTGCTGCGCCTGGGGAGTCTGTCTGAGCCGACAGACCAGAAGCACCGGTCCTACAGTTTCCATAGGAAGCTGGTTTTTATGCCCAGAGAGTTTCTGCTGAGCTCAGCCCTCTTACAGCCTCCTCCAGCAGACAACTGCCCTACAAAGCCAGCTCCTGGGAGAGGGACTAGGTGCAGGCAATTCTCCCAGAAGGGGAAGAAGCCCCAGGTGCCACAGCACAAATGACTCTCAGCAAACGCCCAAGTGCCACTGAATTTGCATGCTGCATGTGGGCAGGCTAAAGCACGTGCTTAGAAAAGGGCCACAACTGTGGTTCAGGAACCAAGCTACCGTTATGTGTTTACACTGAGTAGAAAGTGGATCCATGAAACAGTGCATATGTTTGTCTGATAGTCATTAAACAGGGATTTCACTGCAGATCTTCTGGGGAAAATCTATCAGGAAAGAGCTGAGTATCTGCCTCAGTCTTGGCATGCAATAATGCAGCTCCATTACCATTAGGGAATTGGCATATGTCTGGAATTAGGCGCACTGGCAATCAAGCCACTTCTTTACAAATAACTAAAAAAAGTGAACAAACTGTTTGTTATCAAATTGATTCAGGCATCTGGGACACAGTGGGTGAATATTATTGATTATTTTCATTCAGGTTTTAAAGTGAATTTACTTTGGCCGACTGCTCTCCTTTCATATTTACTTGCCATGAACATTTGGGTGATCAAGTTTTACTAACACAGATGTGACCTTGACCAAGTCCTTTTACCCCTTTACGCTTCCATTTCCTCCTTCTCTCTTACCTGTCTCAGTTGTAAACTCAAATAGATTGCATCTATTAAGGTTCATATTAAGGTCTATACCTTAATTAAGTATACTGGGCCCTATCTTGTCTGGGATCACTCTGCACAACTTTAATACAAATCAGAATAAAAATAAATTGTGCAAAATGCATTTCGAAGTCTCATACATGGTGGATGTTAGTGGGAGAGGACTTTGAAATTCAGGGGTGACATCTGAGCCAGATGCACTTTCTTTCTTGTTCATCCGAACACGTAACCCATCTGCCCAACTGCAGTGAGGCTATGCAGCTGAGACTGTGAATACAGAGTGTGGGCTACTTGCATCAACTTGCTTCCCAGAGGGGTTAAAAAAATAGGAAAAAAATTTTGAAAATAATTTTGAAAAAAAAGCCAACATAGAATTAAATTCCAATCTGCTCAAAGAAATTTCAAGAGCAGAAAATAGTGACTACTATTGTTTGATGTATTACTGGCAAATTACATGTTCTGTTGCACCCCTGTGCTTTTTCAAAGCCCGGTAACCTGCTTGAGTTGCCTGGTAAGCAGATAGTTTGTAAGCAGGAGCAAAAATGATCATAAAAAGCTTTTTTTCCCCCCCATTTTTCTGGGACTAGATATGTATGTAGCTTCCTCAGCCACAAAGAGTTTTTGCTCAAACAGAAGTCACAGAAGCACTGCTTTCCTACAGACTTCTGTCATAGGTCCCTAGTGTGGGGCGATGTTAACGCAAGCTCCTTACCCTGGCCTTTGTAGTCCCATGACATTCCCACTCTTCCCAGATCCCCTGGCTACTTTCACTGGTTAGAGAGAAGACAGCACACGCAGCAGCTGCTTTAATTACGTAGCTGCTTACCTGCCTGTGCTGAGCAGGCCATTACCAAGGAGAAGGGATAATGGTCCTATTCCACTTCTCAGCAAATGAGCACGTATGAATTCTGGCTTCCTTTTTCTTTGGCTCTGTGTTTTTCCACACAATTGCAGGAGTCAAATAACTTTGAAACCTCTCCCTCATCCAGTTTTGTTGAAGCTGTACAACTGATTCAAGAATTAGTAGAGTAACCCACAGAGGACATACCTGTATAAGCCTTATTTCCGTAGGGGCTCTGGCCTTGCAGAAGTTGTTTTGCCAGGGGTGTGTGGGCAGATCCAGCACCAAGCACAATTCTGTTCCTATATGTAGGGATGCCAAGCCCAGAGAACGTTTCATACAGCAAAGCCACCATGTGCAACATCCCTTCCTTACCACAGGACAAGTAAGGGGGGGTGAGGGGCAGAGAAAGACAACAGCTTATGTCTCTTACGGAACAACACCAAAAATGTGCCCTTGGGTAGGGTACCCCAAAGAAGCCCTTCTGAGCTGTAGCTGCTTAGCAAAAAAGTCCCTGAGCAGCCATTCCTTGCAATTTATCACTTTTGATGGTCAGCCTTTTCAGCCTTCTAGCCCACTAGCCTCAGCTGCAGAGACAGGACCCAGTCCTGAAGGCTGGCTGGTCCTAGACTGTGAAACCCCTTACTCATGAGGGCCAAGTTCTCAGCTGCTGTAAACTGAGACAATTTCACTGAGCTCACTCAAGCTAGGTAAGCTTAAACCAGTTGAGGATCTGGTTTAACCAATACAACTTCTGATTGCGCTTACTGAATAATGAAAAACAAGAATGTACTTTGTTCTCAGGAATATTTGGTTTGTATTTGTGGGGTTTGTGTTGGCTTTTTTCGTGGGGTATTTTTTTTTTTTTTAGGAAGAAGGGGTGAAGTTAGAGGAACTGTTTTTGGCCTGCTCAGGAGTTGCAGAGCTAAAGCTGGGAGGCAATGCAAAAGAACATTTTAGTAAGTAGAGAGTGCCAAATGAAACCCTGGCTTTTCTTCTGCAGATGGAGAAAGCTAAATACAATATTCATGTTACCTCAGTTTCTTCTATCGCTCCAGACAAAACCATTGCCAAGACAAAATAACCCCCTCTGCTATTGCATAAACTCTTCATGTGCAGTTATTTGTACTAGCCAAACAGAAAGAAATTAATCCCATTTTGAGCACCAAATGCATGGCCAAAGACTTCGTTATTTTGTTACCATTTGGGGCAAACATGCAGGAAGAAAAGAAAACTTTGCCAGAATTTCAGACTGAAATGTACGTTGACAACTTAGCTAGTGACTTCCCAGTGCCATTGTGAGGGCTTTTTTTCTGATGTTTCACCCTGGAGGCATCATCTCATGAGTTCAGCAGGCAAGATGTTGCTATGACGTAGACCTCATCAGATCAAAGCCACTGCATGGAGTGCCAGGGACGGATATGATTCTTTGGACTAATTTTATTATTTTAACTCCACCGACCTCAGGGCGTTACACCAATGATGAATTTGGCTCATCATCCATCAAATGAAGCTTAACATCTTTTGTTCCAAGCCTTCCTTTCTATCCACCTCCTCTGCTACCACCTGCTATTACTCTTCGGGTATGTTTACACCACATATTGCAAACAGCCATGAGCAAGCTCTGCCCACGCTCCAATCTGACAGAAGCCATGTGATTGCACTGGCACCAAGCCTGAGCTAATAATCTCTCCTGAGAAGGATTTTTTTCAGTGAATAGCATGGGCAGGATGAGTGTACATCTACCCATACAGTATCAACATGCCCAAAGACTAATTTATGCTGGGAATCTCTGTAGAGGTCTGGAATCTTCTTCCCTCTTTCTTTTCACACACAGACTTTTTCCCGTGAAGAGATCTTGTACCTGCATTCACAATCCCCACAGTCAGCAAAATGCTCCTGAGTGGGACAGGGAGTTACTGTTTGCGTAACAGTCACCTGTTGTTACAGACTACTTCAGAAGTGCTCAGTCCTAGATACTGAGCTTTCTTCTCCACCAGTTTAAACAAGTTTTTCACCCAAAGAGTTGACAACACAATCCCATCACCCAAATTATACCATCTCTCCTCCCCCCTTTCTTTCTACTCTTCCACTGCTTTCCTTTGTCTTCTGCATCAACATCACCATGGCTTGTTGATGGCATCATTCCTGCATATGGCTCATCACCCTTCTCTGCAGTCCTACTTATTGTATTTCCTGGGTTCTTACTTGGCAGCTTCATCTTTTGCTTTCACAGACCTGGCAGAGCACTCTCCTGGGGTCTCGCTACTCCACCATATCCTTGATCTGCACCAGGGTGAAGGCAAACCTGTAAATATCACCGTGATTGCAATGTTAAATAACCTGGGCCTCCACAGCAGAAAGGGAACAGTGAGATCCAAGGAACTGTGGTGTCTGTGAGCAAGTATCGCATACTCTGCATCTCTTGAAATTTATTTTCTTTGAAGTAGGTAGAGGTTGGGCTTTTCATATCATATTTTTAAACAATTTAAAGCTACCTAAACTCAGCAGTTTCACTTTGCTTTTGTTATCAGTTTAAATGAATGACCATATCCCAAGACAAGCCAAGTAGTTATCCACTCCATGATGGTTTTCCACACAATTTTTAGTCACACACTCCTGTACTCAGATGCTTTGGGTTGCTCAGCAGGTACCCAGAAGCAGAACCAGGGCATGCTCATGGTTTCAGTACACTCAGTTATAAATTCAGGCTGAGGCTGAGCATTGACATTCCTATTTCTCTGCATGTGTGTAATGAGGAAGGCAGTCTATTGCTCGGTAATGTGAAACTCCCTCCTCCACCCCAAATACAGGGTAGAACTAGGAAATGTCTCAGAGCAAGAGGTACTAATTTTAACATCAGATATTTGCATACCCACACAGTATTTTTGCATTAATGGAAGCTGAAAGGGAAGCCTGTTTTTCCAGAAGGTTTACTAATAGCTTTGCAAAAAATTATGCCATAAAGAAAAGATCACCAACTAAACAGAAGCAGCATGGAATGTGGCTCAAGAAAGAAGAGACAAGTAAAGAGTGTGGAAGCACATCAAGAAGACAGAAATAAGACAAACATTTTACTTTCCTCAAAGCCAGCAACGAAAATACTCTGATAACATTTTGTGTGTGCATCCTCATGGCCACATTTACTGTCCTTGTCAACACCTTCCACAACACCAAAAGGTTTTAAGTTCAGAAGATGCAGTATCATTTCATCTTCCGTCAAATCTGAGACTGCTAATGAAAGACCTTGTAAAAGTTATGTGGAGTTTGTATTGGCAAAGGATTATAGAGATACCTTTCCAGAGCTTAGCAGTTGCTCATGAATTGTCCATTGATGCAGGGAAAGGGAGCCAGGGAATCCAGCTATCATTCTATACTCTACAACTTTTTTTTTTTTTTTTTTTCCATGGGCTGCTGTTTCAAGTGAACAGCTCTACTTCCCAGTGATAAAGGAAAATGATTTAAAAGCCACTTGATCCGTGTTGTCCCCATTCAAAAAGAATCTAACCTGATTTATTGTTCCTCAAATGGCTGAAACACTACTTTGCTTAATGTCATTAAAAACCTGATATCAGCACCCAGCCCTAATAAAAGTATCGGGAACACAGTAGTAACCTACCCGTAGAGGGAAAATGAAGCTGTCATTTTTCAGTATAATTAAACCTGGTTTCAAAAATCCAAAGGTTTGTAATATGAATTACACTAATTACTTCTTGTGGTTTAAACATTGATTTCAATGTTAAATTTAATGGACTTAATGGATGTTGTTTTTCCCACCAGACTGGTGGCCGATGTTTGTCTTGTTTCTTGACCACTTATAGATTTCTGTTGACCCTTTAAACATATTACAATCGGCAGCCCGCTCATTCTTTGTGCATGAGAGTACTACTATTATTTTCCATGGATAATCCCAGCTTCCATGTAACCTGTCTCTTGGAGTTATTTTTGGCAGCCAAAAGCATACATAGTCCAGGAAATAGAAAAAGAGATCACTGGAGTAAATTTTCAGAAATGTGCAGGCAATTAATTTTGCCTGGGCAGTATGTGAAATCCAAACAAACATTAGGAAATAGCAAAACGTGCAAAAATTCACAGGCCATTACTGCTGCTGTTTGCTGCACACCAGTCTCTTTCCTGCATTTGTTCATTGCTGAGCAGAATCGAAACATAGGAGTCTAGTTCTGAACTCCAGCTGATGTAAATCAGAAGCTGTTAGAATTACATCCATGGAAAATACTTTGGAGAGAGCAATCAGGTTCCCTCTTGGACTTTCTGCTTATCCAGAAAACACCAAAATCAGTGCTCAAGTTGAACAAATGAGAAATAGATTAGAAATAATAAACTGTGGGCCTACTATTGACTTAATGACAGAACCCCCACGGATTTCAAGGAGAGTCAGATGAGATACACTTCATGTGTGATCTGCAGGAGAAAAGGACCATCTCTGTATTTAGGCTCACACCCAAAAGGCACTTTCTGAGGGTAATGGTTGATAATGCTTTGATTCTTTTCAGGAGTTACAAGTAGTCGATGTTGTGCCCAGGCTAGACAATGTACCTTGTTCCACTGTTAAGAACACAAGCAAAGCCCCATTTCATCAGGCCACAGAGCATGCCTCCATATGACTTTATAAAGCACTGCTTAGGAGACAAGGTCTAATCCCAAAAGTCCAGGTGAAAACAAGGAGGGGTGCTGGTTCCTTCACATTCTGGGAAACAAGGCCTTTTACAAATAAGTACGTAAATAAAGAACTTAGGAGAGGATTTTTAAAGTACCTCATGTTGAAAATCTTGTTCTCCTAGTATATCACAGTTGCTGAAGACACCCTAGACTAAGGGTAAAACACCAGCGGAATGCCTGTTTTCCAACCAGACTGTTTTTACATTTGTTGTCCACAGACAAGGGAACACTGATACCAAAAAGGAATCGATACCTTGAGATATTTGTAGCATTTCCTTTTCTGCAGCAGAAATCTAGATGCTGGATATGAGGCAGCTGGTAACAGTGGAAGAGAAACCTACAAATATTTTTCAATTCAGTCTATCAGGAATCCTACAACTGCAGCAAAGTCAAGCAGAAGAGTTTGCTATGACCACAGAACTGCCAGCTGTGGCTCAGGACAACAGAATTATTACACATTTATCTATGGCAGGCCTGTTACAGTGGTGATGCCAAGGGGAAATTATCATTCAGCAAAACGGTTTTCCTCTTTCGCTCTGTTTGTGATATGTTCCCAAGCAAAATTGTGCTGTATTTGTCACTGGCTGTGCCTGAAACTGTAACTGGTGTGACTTCTAAACGAATAACATTAGCACAGAGGAGTTCTGCCAGCACCCAAATGACTGTTTCTGTCCAGGGACTAAAACATCTGTGTGTAAGTAAAATACATTATATTATCCATATGTGGATTGAAAGATTTAACAGCATCAAAACACACAGCTCTGGGAAAACCTTGTGAAGGGCCAAGCAATCATCATGTACAAACTCGCATGATTTCACTGACACCAGTGAAGTGCTGCTGATTCACATCAGCTGAGGAGCCTCATCTCATAACTCTTTCTCTTTCTGTATGGGAGTTTACTCAGCCCAGAATTAGAAAGTATACCATAATCCTCAAAGAAAAGGGAGAAGATTTTGGAAAGATGATTTAATGTTTTCAATTTAGGAATTCAAGCCAAATTAGAACACATGGGGGATCTCTGAACTGTATCCTACTCAATAGGGAAAACTTTTCTAGAAGTTTAGGAAAGTTTAGAAAAAAACTTAAAAACCTTTGGACTGACCTGCCAGGAGTGGCCTCCCAGCCAATGTGTAATGAGAGGTGACAGAGTGTGACCTACTGTGTCTCAGGTTTTGACTGAACGAAGAGTTTTGGTGGGTGTGTACTGGCATGTGCAGCTCCTGTGTGGACTCTGCAGTTTTATGATTGCATAAAGCCTTTTTACAACTAGAAGATATCTGAGTTCGTAACACATGCCTTTTCCGACTAGGTAATAATGGCATTCTTGATTATTTTCTATCTTAAGATCAAACCGCGGAGATGACAGGTTAATAAACACTTCTCCCTCCAAAGGTAACTCTGTAAGAAAAATAATTAAGCAATGGAAGAAGTTGCAGAAAATGGCTCTCTAGTCACCATTAATGGTCACAGTCCAAAGTCAAACATACCCAGCCATCAAAACTCAAATCTGTTTTGACACTGGATAATGAAGATATGTTGGTCTCATTACTCGCTCAACTTTCCCCTCTTTCTCTTCTTTCTAGCAAGTATTGACTCCAGACACCGTATTACTTTTTTGAATGACTCAGATATTTTTCTAAGCAAATAAGTGCACTTCTGTAGACTTATCCATCCTAATCCCTGTCTCTGAGCTATATATTTTAACTGGCCCATGGACTTGCCTTGGGCCTTGCCTCTGGGAGACTGCAGCCCCTCATTCCTGCAAGGCCTCCCACAGACCCTGCTAAGGGCAGCAGCGCAGACGCTCATCACGATTCTTCGTGGGTGTATCCCATTTCCTTATCACTTCCTCCCCACAACGGATGCTACATTAAACTGAGACAGGCATCCTAGAAAGTTTGATCATTTACCCTAAGCCATCACTGAAGTAAGATACATCCTATGGAATGCTGCTGGCTCTGAGAGTGCTGTGGAAGGACAGAAATTGTGTGTGCTTGTAGCTACGGGGTAAGTTAAGCTGGGGACCAGGAGCTCTGAACTGACGTGGCAGGACTCCAAGCCCTGTCACTAACCCAGGAACTCCTTGGAGTCAGAGCCATGCCACTTTTTGCTGTACTAAAATGAAGCAACTAACACCACATTTTATCATCTTCTTGGGCATGAGGGAGGACAGATTCTTTAAAATAATGATTTTAATTCACAGTACTTAAAAATAGGCACTTAACTCTATATGCTGGCATCTAAATAAAAGCAGCCTGACTTTGAGAGGTGCTAAGCATTTGCACCTCCCAGCAATGTGTACACGAGCTGTTTTAAAAATCTCCAAAGATACAGATTTTCTTCCCTGCCAATACCATTTCTCTCTCCTTCAATATAATTTTATGGGCCATCCATTTTGACATTACATCAAATTAACACTAAAAACACACCTACCACTTTGGATAGAGATTTTAAGAACCCACTCTTTACAAAGCACAAGGCAGGATGCCTATTTTGTGTTACAGACAAGTTCACATTTAACTTCCAACATGTGCATAACTCATGGAGAATTCATTTTGACTTCTGTGTTGTCCTGAACAATGACATTTTCCTGAATCAGGGACAAAGAAAGTCATTGGAAAAACAGTGACAGCAGAATAGATCATGTAATATGCCATTTAGCAAGGGCATCTGTTTCTCTAAATGAGAGACCCCAACAGAAAAATAATAACCAAGAAGAAAATTTGTTCAGTAAGAATTTAAAAAAACAAACTCCCCCAGCGCCTCTGGATGAATTAGCCTATAGAGTCAGGAATGCTAAAGAAAAGGGAGAGTACATTGCTGTGAACTTATCTAAGCTTTTATATCTCTTCCATTAGGTAATTTTCAAGTAATGTTGATTTAGCAGTTTCAATTTCATTCAGAGGAGGCTAAACAATGTCAGATGTTAAAGTCTTCCTTTCAGGTTTGCTTTACAATTCACTATTGCTCTTTCTACTCTTAAGCCTGTGCTCCAATATATAACCAGTTATATATTCCTTATTAAAAATGTACAATGTTTCAGAAAATTGAAATAGTTTTCAAAATTGTCCCCCACTGGTAATTCTGCATTTGATTGTCAAAAATGTTAATCTTTTCTCAGGCCTGAAATTATGAGCCAGCTTTATTGGTCAAAGGCCATAATAATTTGAGCTCTTATTTTATAAACTCATTTCTGCCGAGTGATATCCTGATAGGAGCAAGAATAATAAATCACAAACATGTCCCCCAAGATTGCATTGTAAATGTCAAACTAGACAGGAAATTGTAATTAAAGAAAGGAAATTGCTACAAAGAAGCACTTGATTTTAAAATGAGCTAAGCACAGAATTTTCTAAGCATTTAATTATAGACCAATTTCAACTGACTGCTTTGCTTTTGCAGTCATATTTCTTATTATAACTCTTCTACATAATAACCAAATCTCCACGCTTACGCTGGTCAGGAGTATTACTACATAACACTGCATAAGCACGAGGATTACTAACTTTACAGGAACTATTATCACATTTTAGTATGATGGACAGCGATATCAGAATTTTAAATCAGTGACAATCTGATTTTAACTCAGCAACCGAGTGGATATCTCTTCATAACAGCAACTGCACCTCTTGGCACCTCACTCTTAAACAAGCAGCAGGACCAGTTCTGAAACACCTGGACTGACAAACGCCTGGATGAGTGAATAATGTGGTCAGGGACAGAAACTCTGCCATCACAACAATCTGTTATCCATGAAGGCTGCTGCAGTTCCCATCAATCTAGGCAGAGGTTTTCAACGCCATAAAAAAGGGTGCTATTCACTTCCTTTCCAATGCATGGAAGTCAGAAAAGAAAGGATTTAGGGAAGAAAACAATATGTTCTAGCAACACTAGACTAGCAAAACACTTAAATATATGGGTTGTTGTATGTTGAGCAAATCAGGACAGCCTTTTGGAGCCCTAAAATCTGCTACTGACTTTAATTTTTTACTGATCTTTTGGTTCAAGAGAGTTAACAGGCCTTAAAAAACCCTTTTCCCCATCTTCTCAGCCAGACCCAGGAGTTAGTCCTCAGTTACCCAACCATCTTTTCCTACTTCTTGTCAATACCACAGTGGTGTAAGTGGTAGGACTGAAGTGCACAGTTCTCCTCTTTTTCTCTAGCATAGCCTAAAACTTTCTTGGAAGTAAAATATACTATACACCAGCACACTGTATCTTTTTTGATTTGAAAAGACTGATATGCAGAAAAAACTTTTCTACAAGACTGAAGCTGGAGAAAATCCTGTTACACTGTATCCTCATTAGGACCTGGCAAAATTCACTGAATACTTGACACTGCATATTTCCAACTAGTAAGGAATAAATCAAGATGCAGATGTGATCATTTGCACCCATAAGCTGACTGCAATGGAAATATTATGCTACTGCAGGTGCAAGATGGAATTTGATAAAGCCTAGTCAACTGGCAGATACTTACCAACCAAGGAATTTACTTGTTGCCTTGTGAATCAATATAATGACCTAGAATTTAACTACTCAGACATTTAGGAGAACAAGGTTAATAGGAGCATTCTGATCTTTTACTTTCCTAGGGAATAAAAAAACATTAGAGTGGATGAAAACAGTGTCACAATAGAACTAGCATTTTCTTCCAAGTGCAGATGTGCAACTGTAATGTGACACAGTCATTATTTGGCACAGTGTCTAAAGACCTCTTAAGTAGAACTGGGTTACATTTTTAAGTATAACATGCAAAGGAACACAATCTAGTATGGGCATCTGATAAAATAGATTTATTGTAGTCCAGCAGAATTTAGTTAAAGATTTTGTCAGTAACCAAAGTTCAGGTGGAATGAGTGGACACAGAGAAGCTGGTAATCTCAAGGGGGAAAACTGCACTAATTTGATCAGAATGAGGTATAAAGAAATAGGGACAGTCAAAAAGATGTGTCTTGGCAAGAGAACATACGAAAACATCAGGGTGAAAAAAGCAGCAAATGTTTTGAGGTTGCTTTCATTAGGAAGAACTGTTAAATTCAAACTGAAGAAAGATGTTGTGGGTCAAGTACCGTCCATCATCTCTGAGATATGAGTCTATGAAGGACAGAGATGGGGCATGCATGAATAGGTAAGTGCTAAAAGAATAGCAAAAAGGTAAGAGGAACTGCAAAATGAAGAGTAAGTAATTTGTGGGGATCCTATGTTGATGAGGATATAGATGGAAAAGACCAAAGTGTCCCATAAGGATGCAGAATTTGAAGAAAGGATTCCAACCAAGAGGCAGAAAACCAGGCACAGAACCGAAAAAGAATAAGGAAGCTGTGGATCTAAGGAAAAAAATAAAAGAGAACAAGTCATATTCCTTAGGAAAGTCTGTAGCAAAAAGGCCATATTTTGCCACTGTGCCAGCTAGCAGGGCACATGACTGCGTCAGCATGAATGACAGATCTGTGACTGAACAAAACCCACTGTTTTCTGGACTTGGTACACTGCTCGCTTGCTGAATCTGAATTTTGGCATAACACATTAACAACAACAAATCGATACAGATAACATAACACTTACTTTTTGGGTCAGGGTGAATAAATATGTATCTATTGCTATTGAGCATGACGTGAAGTAGCAGTGACTGCAGAGGAGCTGAGGAAAAGGAGGATGGAGATGATGCTGTGATTGAATAAACAGCACAGAAAATAATCATGTCTAATAAAACATACTCTTACCACTGCACCTGAAGAACTCTCCTGCTTTACCCAGATTTTTCCTCATTATTTCCCACTTCTGTTTTCCTTCATGGTTATGGCTTTGCCACAGAAGTGGCATTACTAACACTCAGCTTAAATCCTCTCAAGTTAGTTTCAAGCCCAGGAGAGAGTGGCAATTTTTGCAAAATCATAAATTAAGCTTCTCAGAATGACAGAATTACCTTGTAGACCATTTTATTACCAGCACAGAGCCACACCATGGGGATGGTGCCAGCATTAGGGTCTGGGTGTTGATGATATTAGGGCCAACACTTGGATGTCACTTCAGAAAGGCTTCCTCCACCTAAACCCAGCATTTTTATCACTTCATCTAATTGTTATTACTTTATTTCTTGTGCATTTTCCATTTCCCCTCTACTTGCATTTATTTTTTATTTCTCCCCATGGTAAATTCATGCTAAATCTGCTTTTATAATTTTTTTCAGAGATTGTTACCTGTGCTTAATTCAAGCAATACCATGAATACAACCATTCCCCTACTTACTAGCTGTGATAGCAGGGCTTAAAACAGGCATGAGCAGCACGGGAGAGGGCAGGCAGGTGAGTTTCAGCTGGCACTCGGGGGTGATGGCACAGGGGATTCACAATGCTCAAAAGGGCTCTGGAAGGGCAGGAGCTGCTGCCTGCCCACCCTCTGCGCTCATACTCCACCCCCCACACCAGCTGCCCCATGCAGAGGTGAGCACTGCCACCTGATAACATCTTGTCTCTTTGGAAAGCAATATTTCCTGATTACTGGTGAGCTTCTGGTGGCACGGACAAATTTATTTTGGGAAAAAGAAGCACAGTCTGGCATCCCACTCTTGAAAGGCTACTCACCTCACACAAGGTTTCCGTAGCAGTAAGGTCAGGGAAGCAACACATCTCTTTGACAGGAAGATAGCACAATACATTTTCTGGCTCTATTACACCGTCTCCATGCAATCCGGACACGGCATTTCATGACTCCTTTGCCTCAGTTTCTCATTTGTAAAAATGAAGATAGAAATCCTTCTCATCTGTTTGGGCTCTAAGCTCCTGGGTATAGGCATAACCTCAAATGAGGTTTTACAGCACACAGCCTAGCAGGAGCTATGTCTTACTGAGAGCCTTCTTCCCTTTTAATACAAATGTGAAACTCATGTTACTGAAATGCTATTTACATTTGTCATAGTATTCATTAAGTTGTTAGAAATATCATGTGAGACTACTCGTAACAAAATTTGCAACCAGCACCTTAATAATAATATACATCACAAGGGGGAGATGTTTAAAATGTCTCTCAAGCACTTCAGGAGGAACTCTGTTTCTGCTGCCCCCATGTAGTGCTCTCACTCCCCCCGATTGCCAGTGTACTGGAATATGCTGGGATCACCACACAAACACATATTTATATTTCAGCTTAATAAAATGTTTTTTTTTTTATAACCTGCAGTCTTAGGTACTTGCCATTAGGTATGCGTGCTCACAGGGGAAGGACTCTGAATTACTTGGCAGGTATCGCTAACACAGCACAGGGAGTCATTAGTAGCAGCAGATTGTTGTGAATGTGCAGATTCAAGTCAGAGACTCAGTAACATATAAAATGTATACGCACACACACACACACAGAATGAATGCATTTAAAAAGCCAATGCAACGGTAAAGCATCTTCCAATGCACAGAAAAAGGAATTGCTTTGTTTATTGCCATCAGTGCCCCAGTGAATCACAACCCATATCATTGGAGCACATCAAAGGCCACAGCTTTAATTCCTCAATAAAGTCCCACATTAGAAAAAAGTCAAAATTTCAGGCAAAGCAAAAATTCCAACAAATGAAAATATTTAACTATATCAAAGTAACTTTTTAGGATATAGTCCCAGTGTTTCCTTTCAACAAAACCCTTTATATCCCATGAAAACACTCCAGTCTTATCAAAATGAAACATAATGATCATTTTTCAAACAACTTCATCAAAATCAGGTTGTTCCCACAAATTTTTTGAGGCTGCTCTATTTTCCATCATGAAGGCTGTAGTTCTCTGTCACTTGTCAAATGTTGTGTCACACAAGTATTTTAAAATAAAAACATTTTCTCTTTCCTGTACCCCTGTATCAGTAACAGAAATAATCAAATTGCTGAGCAAGGCCTGGCCTTGTGTAATAGCTCCATTATGTCTGTACCAGGGGTAAAAGAAATCAGGGTAAAATTTTGTGTTTAAAACACCAGTTCAAGCTGTAAAGAGATAAGACCCAGGACAGACATTTGGGATAGACAGAACCATAGATTTTGTAGACTAAATGCTGAAACCACGCTGAAGGAAATGCTGCTCTATGAGGGGCTTGTAGTATTTATCTGGGATCCCCTGAGAAGCTAGTGATGCTGCAGAACTAGGAGGCTCATTAATGCCAACCTATGTTACTCAGCAGCTCCTACTGGGGCACTTTTCTACCAGTTTTTTCCCAGGATGTGGCTTTATTCTGTGAGTCTCCAGATCCACCAGTTGGAAAGTCACACCACTGTGGTCAGAGGGGCGCGGGTATAATAATCATCTGGGCCATCAGTGATGGCGGTGATGTCTTGTGTGTCCATTTGCTTAGGGGGGATCGTTTTAGTTTATCTGCTGTCCTATTTGAACATGAAATGGCAAGAAAGCCAGAGGATCTCAAGTCTGTATGGGAAATTAACAGTCAGAATTAGGATATAGAGAAGCTAGCTCAGGTCTTGTGAGTTCCTTTTGACAAAGCTACTGAGCTCAACTAAGCATGAAAAAAACTCTTGGAGATGATGCTGCCTACATATGCCATAAACAGATGTAGAGTTGGATTTTGTCCACATCGCATGAACATTTAAAACTCAGTAGAGGCAGGATATGCAAACAAAGAGGGAAACTTTGTGTATTCACTCATACATTGACTTATAAAACTCAAGCTGATGGGTCATAAAAATATTTGAAGATGTTTACATGAAAATTCCACTTTGCTTGCAGCAGTAGCTGTTTCAGCAGCTTATTCCCCCAATAGACTGCATATATTAAGGCAACCTTTTTTCACTGCAAGTTGCAGAATGATACTGTCCGATTCAGGAAGATCTAGATCAGTTATACAGTATGTCATGTGAGAAGGCTTCATAATTATTTCTCACTGGTGCTTTCTGCAAAGAGTAAAGAAGAACTTGGTACACTCTCTTTCCATGGAAGTAAATAGCATGGCTGAGCCAAAGCTTCCCACCTACATGTGTATGCCCCTGTGACAACCAAATAGAAGATGAAGAATCCTCGCCACTGCCACAGCCCTGCTTTCCTCTTTCCCATCTCAATAGAAACCCAGTGCTACTCAACACAGCTACTCTCCACCTCATCTAAAGGAGTCTATATTAGAGCCATGCGTCAGGCCAGACCTGACAAGGCACAGTGCTGTGTCCTGCAGAAGTACTTGAGCTAGCCTGCAAGGACTGCCCTGCAGTAGGTGACAGCGTATGGCCAGGGCACTGGGCACCTCTGCATGCCCCGCACCGCCTGTGCAGGCAGACATTGTGATGCTTACAGACCAGTGACACTAGCACTCCCCAGGCGCACACCAGGGTGCCCACACCTGACTTACACAGTGGGAGGTGGTGCCCCGCACGGAACTCCTCCTGGGTGCTGCTGTGCCACTGCAAGGTGCAGAAGCATGCAGCTTTGTGGTGGGTGTAAGTTCTGTACCACATTGCTTTGCATCAGGACAAGGCTTTGGATCCACACGAAGAAATCATAGCAAGAGAGTCCTGGTGTGCTGGTGAGGAATACAACCTGCCCTTGGGGTGGCAGACAGAAGCAAAGAGAGCCCCACAATTCAAACAGAGCCAGTGGTAACCTCAGGAGTCACTGTAAAGGTACTTCAGCTTCTCAAAGGGGGCAAAAGTTGTGCACCTAAGCATGAATCAAAATGACTATCTTGAGAAAAATCTCAAATTACCACTTTTTATTCATTCCAAACATGAATGAAGAGTCAGAAATATGAATTTTCCCTAAGACAGGAATTTTTTGAAAATTCCTCTTTGGAGAACACCATGGGGAGTGTGTCACACACATGAGCACATGGGGATTGTGGCAGAGAGCAGGCGGCAGCCCAGCCCTCACTGTGGCTAGGAAGCCAAGGTGGCTCGTAGCCCACCAGCCAGGTGGCTGAAGGTCGTGGGGAGCTTGGTGAGCCCAAGGATACATGCAGCCCCACAACACGGAGAAGGCAAAGTGCCAGTTGCTCCAGCAGCCTGTGGAGGTCAGCAAGCCTCCAGGCAGCCTTATCAGTGACTCTGGGATCTTGCCAGTGGCTGCCCACAGGGTCAGACCTGGGCAAAGTGGGGTGAGGATGTTTCTGAACCAGGGCTTTTGTTCCCCAGAAATAACCTTTCCTAAACAAACCCCCTCTCTATTGGCAAGCTGCAAGGGCACAGCCCTTCTCTGAGACCCCAGGCCCACAAACACCCTGCTGTAATCATAGTTTTCTGAGCATTCTGCATTATCTTCTGACCTTCCTCTTGTGCTTGAAAGGGGAGCTTTTCAGATGGGCTTGATGAGGGCACAGGAGTGTGCCACACCAGCCACGATGCAGTCAGTATCTCTACACATCCGCTGCCAGGGCACCCAGCAGCATGTGGCTGCTCCTGCCGCACGTGTGCCCTGTCCTGGGCAACCTCAGCGTGGGTCTCTTGTACCGCACTGAATGGTCCAGGTTTCACAGCCTGGCCCTCATCATGCAGCAGTACTTTCTGTCAGTTTAGCAAACTCCAGTAAAAGTAAACATTTCCCAAAATGCGCCATATAAAAATCTAAAATGAAACCTCTACAGCATCACTGCCTGTAGCATCCATATCACTAGATACAGTCCAGACAATTCCTACAATTAATGAACTGGGAAAATTACAGGTAAAAGAAAAATGACTGTGTGAAAAAGACCTTGAAAGGCATGAAACAGACAATGGCTTTTTCTACTTTTTATTTCTTTTTCCCTCCCTTCTCTCACTACAATGTTATGCATAATTGTTTGGTCAGTTTGTTCTTCCCTGAAACTTTTACTGAAATGGATTAGGTAAACCATGCTCTGAAACAGATTGAAAATGGAAAGTATGTAAATATATAGCATATAACTTATAAAATTGTATATATATGTGTGTGGGTGGGTGCTGGAATAAAAAAGCTACTGTTACTTGCTGGTAGAACAACATATCAACAACTGTTGGAGCTGACTTGAAGGTTAAATATTAGGAAGGAATCCAATTTCTCTTGTCTATTCAGCTCAGCGGTGTGTTAGATTGCGGTTGGAGTGTGCTTATGGAGTGTGGGATATGAAGTAGGCTAATCAATCCCTGCTGCTTCATTCTCAGGTTCTTCTTATATCAGGTCCCTGCCCTCAGGCAGCCTTCAGCTTTCCAAAAGCCAATTCCATACAAATAAAAATTGTGACCTGCAGCTAGAGGGTGAAGCTGAGTTTCCCCCTCGTGATTAATCTCTTCTTGGGTGGCTTTCAGAAAAAAAAAAAGGAAAGAAAAAAAAAAAGGGGGGGGGGGGGGAAGGAAAGAGAAAAACCATGCATGTTGCAGCCCTCTGAAAGAGTTTTCCTATTGAATGAGCCCAGTGCTCTGGAGCCAGCTTATCAAATGAAAGAATTCATTTTTTTTAACAGTGCCTTGTGTTGACATTGAGAAAATGAGCTATCAAACACTATGATTAAACTTCAGCTGCCATAATTGTCGTCCGAACAACTGCATGGTGGAACTGAAAAGCATTTTTTTAACCAGCTCTATATGGTTCACCAGTAATACTCAGTTTAAAAGGTTGTTGCTGCTAGCAAGAGAAACAAGGCTTGAAATTAACTTTTTCCAATCCATAGACAAAATTAAACATAGGTATTTGAGTCACACAAACAACAGGTAAATCAGATGTGCTTTAAATTTCATTTTAGTCATTTTATCTGCCAAGAGGTAGCTCCAGGGTATTAAAATATCTGAGCATTTTCTTGTTTCACTGCATTTGAGTGGATGGGTCCTGTCTTTTATTTTGAGAGAGAGAGACAGACAGACAAAAAGAATTGCAAGGAAGGATGGTTTAAATACTCAATTTGATGCAAGTGGGGGTGGAGGGAGGGGAATCTAGAGATTTGTGGAGTATTTTCCCTGCAACTAGAACTAAAGATTTGATATAAACAGGGGACAATCTAAAACACAATTGTCACACTGCATGCAGTTATTGCTCAGTCTCCTTTCTGGCCTGGATTAGTGCATTCATTCATTTGAGGCTTACAGGGATACTAAGTATTTTATATTACTAAGTAATGATATTTATTCTCAGCAACCTTTTTACATACATCCTCAAGAGACTACGGCTCATCAAGGAGGCTGGAGAAGTCCTTCAGGGAGGGTGGTTAGAGGCATGATAGGTGACACCCCCAGTGACCGCAGCCCTCTGGCCAAAAGTAATAGTTCGGGAAATGAGCTGTTGCACAATTAAATCTCTGCTTAAGATTATTTAAAAAAAAATCACGTTACAGGACAGATGACAGTGCAGTGAACATGAATGAAATAATGGTGGGGAATAACGGAGGGCAAGCTTAGGAGCATATAAACAGTTTAAATTGGAATATTTCCCTGCCATTTTCCTGAGCTTCCTGGGCATGAGTCTCTGCCCTCCTTCCTGAAGGAAAGGTGGCCAAGATGGGGTGGGGGAGGCACGTGTGCTGCAGCTGGGTCACAGGGGTGCAAATCAGGATGCAGATGAGCCTGTGCACATTTATCTTGGCTGAGGATCAGGCTTCAGCCTGGAAGGAAGAGCTTTCCCCAGGTAGACCTCAAACCCCTGTAACCAGCAGTGCCTAGCCCTAGCCCCAAGGGTCCATGGCACTGCACTGCCCCATCAAAACACCTCCATTCAGAAGTTCAGATTTCTTTTGTCAGTCCTTCCATCAAATTAACACTGCATTATTTTTTGAACCTAAATGTTTTTTTTCCCTGTTTCCACCCTACTCTACCTACTCAAGCAGGTGTTTTTGCAAAGTCAGTTACATAACCTGATCATCGTTCTGTTTCCTGAACATATGGGAATAACATTTTGACATAACAATAACATTTTCATCATTTTTAGACTCTCTCACACTCTGAGCTTTACTTTACCCCTTTCCAAGAGTAAAGCTGACAATGTCTAGGGCTTGTTCAGGATACTCAGGGGTTTAGGCTGTTGCTTGCAAACAGATTTCATGATCTGAGCTGAGCACCTGGAGAAGCAATGAGGTGCAAGATGTCTTAGGCATGGGTAAGAGTTAGGAGCTGAACTGGAGAAGCAGGGACAGCTTCCAGAAAAACAAGTTTAGCGGCAGATCGGATGCTGTTGAGAAAAATAACACAGGTCTGCAAATCTAGGGAATGGTATCTACTCAATAAAAGAGAATTTGCACATGTAAAACTAATCCAAAGTCACCCAGATCTGTTACTCCCATGACTCACAACCCCTTATTTAGCAATCTAGTTCTAGGATTGTTCCCACCTGCCAGACTGCACACACTAAGTTATTATTGTAGGGTTGCTTATGCATGCTGAGCTGCATTCCCATGTTCACTGCTGTGGGGTCACTCAGACACGCTGGCTGGATCACGACTATTTTCAAGCATCCTGAGCTGCTGGAAATTATTCATTTATCATAAGCAACAGCAAAGATATTTGTGTGAGAAACAAAGACATGAAAAAGGTACTCCAAGCCAAATTTTGGGCCATGCTGCAAAGGCACTGGACAACCTATTATTCATTCATCATAAGCTTTGCAATATGAGGATGGTATAGTTATAATCAATTAAGAAAACAGAGTCTGACATTGCAATACTCTTAGCTTAAGAAAACCAAATAAAATATCACAGCTTGTTCAAAAAGCTTATTCTGAAATCTCAGTATAAATAAGATGTATAAACAGCCATTCTTTCAGGTAGCTTTTGGGTGAATTGTCTGATATATTTGCTGCTGCGCAGAAAGCTAAATTAGCTTTTAAGATGAGTCTTTCATAAAAGGCCTCGGAATTCTCTCTTATTCCTCATCTCCTACATTTGAAATGTTTTCATTTAAAGAATCCAGTCTACTGTTCCTATAATAAACTTAACATTAATCCTAAGATGAGCCTAATAGGATCACCTTTAGAAAAGGATGCAATTTTGATCTTATTCTCAGGAAATCTTATTGAGCACCATTGCAAATGAATTCCAGGCAGTATTGGAGATGTGGGGAAACATTGAGGCGATACACCTGAAAGTTGTTTTGGCTTTAGGTTGTTTTTTTGGCTAGACAAAAAATGTGAAGTTTGGACTAGCTGGGGAGGAGAAAGGGAACTCCTGGCCTCTCTGCACTTGGAAACTGTTCCTGAGGACATCAGCCTGCCAGGCTTTTCTCTAGGTGACAGAAGTGCTGGGCTTTAACTTGTACGCATTGTGCTAAAGCAGCAATAAAACTGTGACAAGCTGACAAAAGCAGGTCAATTCACAGCTCAGGCTGACACCACTTTTTCAGCTCATATTGGTCGATTACCAGTCAAATTTCAGGTACAGGAGAAAGAGTGGAAGAAAAAGGCAGTATTGAGACACATCAAGATATGGCCATCACAGCTCACTTAGGGACCCAGGCAGTTCCACCCCTTCTGCTCTCTTTTTTGGCAGCCCTCACCGCTGCAGGTATGCATGTGACAGCTCGTGGGAGAAGCCCCTGCAGACATCCACAAACCAGACACCTAAGTAACCCCCAAACCAGACATGAGCAGGAGCCTGCAGAGGAGACCCCCGGCAGACGATGTGCGGCTGGGAATACCAGGACCAGCTTCCCAAGATGGGGCTGTGGAGGGCCCGGTGCTCACAGCCTACCCAGGCACTGGTTAGGCTAAGGGTAATTAACATGTTCCCATGTATGTCAGTGCCTGAGGATCTCTCACATGTGGAGTTTCTTTGCTTTCATCCTTCCCCACAATCCCAAAGGAAGGCAACCATTCATATAACATAATATCTCTGCTTTTAAGCTGGCGTGTTCATCCACTGATGCTTCTTTTTTCACCGTGTTCAAACTTCGGTTAAATTAATATTTTACAGTAAAAAACAAAAGCTAATCATATCATTACTGCATGAGAATAGCTGTGACTGACAACCCTTCTAAAAACACAAGCCCATGACTCAGTGCACACAGCACAATTTGTGAAGGGCAAAATGAAAACTGCCTGGAAAATAACTTCAAAGTAGAAGAGAAAAAAATGATACACAGTATAAGCGTTTAAGAGACAAGCAAAAACTTGCTAAACCCCCAAATACCATCTACTTCCCTGCTACAGGTTATTCAAAGGAAAGGAGGACACTGCATCCTCGCATTCAGATTTAACTACATTCCTATCTGTATCTTTACCTTTTTATCCAAATTTGTTTGCCCCACTTTTGCCATGCTGCCTACAGAGAAATTACTTGTATTCAGAGAGTATTTTTTCTTCTTTTGCATTATCAGAATCACCTGCTTGCCACAGCCTTATGAGCCCCCTCTTCTCAGAACTTCAGGGGTGATGGTGTTCAGGACCAGCCTTGGACGTCCGAGTCCTGCCTGGGTATTGCAGGCTTAACATCACAGAACCCCTTTCATAAATACACTTTCTGACTGGGAAACGTCTCACATACTATGGCTGCTGCTATAAAGTAATAACAAGTAAATCCAAGGAGCCTTTTGCCTTTTTAAGGGAAAAATATAACAAAACTCGCCTCAATTAAACAATGACTAAAACGCATAGTAGCTTCCTTCAGACAAGCCCAAAGCAAAGTTCAGAAAAGTAGCTTGCTTCATCCAAGGGACAAGAAATACTTACTCTTTCCCTGACTCATGCCATCAGTTCGATCATCAAACCTCTTTCTTTCACAATGAACAGGGGTTCAGGGATGGTTGTGGGAAATAAACCTTTGTATTAACCTGTTTTCTATACCAGGTATCTGCACTGGCAGCAACAATAGTAAGAGAAAGGATTAACCTGCTTCCCACAAAGCTTTCAGTGGTGCTTATGCTGATGTTTCTACCACAATACCAAGCAAAATTAATCTCATCATTACAAAGAAAAGAGATAATCAGCACTTACATTGTCTTCTATCCCTTTCAGGAAAGCTGAAACAGGTCGAGTCACAGTCCTAGCAGGAGAGCCCAAGATATCTGGGAAGTACCTGAAATAAAATAGATGAAAAGTTCTCAGGAAGGCAGTTCAGGCTCCTTCTGGAGCTCCAGAGGCTGGGCAGAGAGAGAGCAAGCAACAGGTGCATCTGTCAAGAGAAAATATAGTGATGGAGATACTGTGAGCTGGACATACAACTGAATCAGTGATACTTATTTTCTGAGTTCTGGGGATGAATTGCGATCACAAACAGTCCTTTCAATCCTACTTCGCAGGTACAAATGTAAGGTGAATCAGGTTTTATCTCATAGCTGAACAAACAGCTGAAACAGAGGAAAGTACTACAGACTTGGGTCCAAGTGCTGTGACGGTGTATGTAATTGCAGCTGTACTGGTTTTAACAGAATTCCACCTGTTTACATGAGCTGTTGTGTGTAGCTGTGCTTCTCCAAGTGGTTTTCCACGGTCAGGAGCTTATTAGGCATTCATAGTAATTGCAGCTGGTAGCATCGCCAACTCCTAATGCTGCCTGACACTCCCCAGTGATTCCAGTTGCTCTTAATTTCCCTAGATATTACTAATATTCAGGCTGCAATTGGTATCCTGGATATGTACCCCTTTGCTGAAATTGTCACCAAAACCAGATGCCCCTTCAAAGGATGAAATTAGAGAAAAATACACTGCTTTGCCTTTGTTCAATACATATATATCTTTCTTCTTCTTCTTTTTTTTTATTTCAGTATATGTTTTTGTTTGGTTTCTACCACCTACTCGCAGTGTTACACTCTTTCCACTACAGAAATTTCGCAATTTAGCAGAAGGAGAAAAAGAGGGGATGTCCCACTGTTAAGACTGTGGGCCTTGCTGCCCACTGAAGAGGATCATGTATCGATCTGCTCCTTATCAATTCTCCTCACACTGGAAGGAGTCTGGGTCTTATCTTTCCAGTTGGGCTGGGTTCCCTCTCATTTGATCACTGGAGGAAAACCTAAATATGGCCAAGGGGTGGGACAAGAACATCTTGTCCAGGATTGTTGAGGACTGTGCAGTAAGGCACATCTCAACAGCAACAGGGTGTCAGGTTATGGCCCTTAGTAAATTATTCATCACCAATGATTCACTAAGCTGTGTTAATCAACAGACATTACAATATGTCTGTAAAAAGATTCTTGTGACTGGTTAGGTAGGAGCACTCCCCTAGCTTTGCAAAAGTGTTCTACAGTTCCTATATATTTGACTTCATCTTCAAGAGGAGAGGGTAAAAATAGACAGTCTGCTAAAACAGATTTTATTATAAATTATTATTCTATAAAGTAATTGGAGAGATTATTAGAGATGATGATTACTTTGTGATTCTATCTAGAGAAATTATACTCAAGGCCTGCCAGCCTGTTTGATGGGACTGCATTTATTCCCTCTTTTGGGAACCACCCAGTATAGTGTGTGTTTCAAGTCCCGAGGAAGATGGTAGGCAGATATATGCCTCACTAGCCACAAAACAGCCTGAACACCTTTTTATTTTGGACCAGACTTTCATGGTGTAAACTGACATAGCTCCACCGATGCAGAATTTCAGGCAGATTTGAAAAAGTGCCAGTTCCTGTCCCTTTATTCCAGTGGGGCTGTGCTTACATCCACCAAAGCTGTGGTGATTTGCTTTTAAACATGCATGAAGCATTATTTCCCAGAAATAGTTCCCTTTGACTTTGGGCCTTTCAAAATAAAGTATCCAAAACCCTCAAAAGGTAAAAGAAAACAGAAGGCTAGAAGACAAATGACTTAATTCAGTGATATTAGAGATAGACATAGTGATAAAAGGAAACTTCAAAAAGGCTTGAGTGGAATTTAAGATAAATACATTAATTAAGATATAGTTAACACAGTAATCTAAAATTTCCTGGAGACTTAATGAGTTTGGAGCCACTAAAGCTGCACTAAGCACAGGAGACATAATCAGAATCAGAACTGACACACAGCTCAAAACCATTTCAATTATCTCTTTCACTTACATTAGCCAAAAAGACAGTAAACAGTCAATAGGATATAAGAAGCATAGTCAGGCAATATCAATGGGCACCGACAAAGGCCAGGTCATACAGTATACTGAGACGAGAGCTTGACCTTTGGAATTGAAATACAGGCATTTTAAGCTCCAGTGGAATATATCAGAATGGCCTTTTTCAACTGAAATGCATAAAAGGTCAAGGGGAGGTCATAGTTGGCTTTGGGTTCATCAGCACGGAGCATATCCCAGCCCTTTCTTTATTTATTCTCATTTAAAAAAAGGTTTTTCAAACCTCTCTGGCATGGCATAAATATTCATTCTCCAGAGCCAGATTTTCAGTTGGTGTAAAACAGGATAACTGCATTGAAATAAGGAACGTCTGCCAATTTATACCATCTCAGAATCTGGCCATCCTGTTCACATTCTTCTAAGATACAGAAATGGCAATTTTGAAACTTTTTCCTGGAGCAAATGCTTCCAACAATAATGATGCATGTTGAAATTTGAGACTTTGACATTTAAATTGTCTGGGGTTTTCTTTGAAAGGCATGGCAGGAGGTATCCTCCAGAAGAGCCAAGGAGAGAGTAAATACTGCAACAATCCAGTTTACTGTTTCTCTATGTGTTCACCCTTCAATAGCAGTTTTATGTCTTTTTCAATATTCCCACAATTCTTTTTAGACAGGCAAGAACTTTTCTGTTCCCTTATAAATTGCTTTGAAAATGGAGAAAGACGAAAAATAAAAGGGCCACTCACAAAGGACATTGCCACATTAACACAGCGAGGAGAGACCCCGTAGCCTGCAATAGGACTATGCATCCATAACAGGGCACCATTTTGCCTACCACACCTCACCAATTAATTACACAGAAACTAGATGAATATAGGGTGATCATCCAAAGTCAAATGAGAAGCCATCTTAATGAAACAAATATCCACAGTTACTTTATTTGAGGGTCAGTTAGTCTTTCTGAGGGAAAGAATGACATCACGTCCGACACTGTTCAGTGACTCTTTCCAAAGGATCACAAATTGCGTGCCTCACTGCCCAAACCCGGGTATTTCACATCCTACTTAGTGCACTAAGGTAATTTCTAAGATACTGGGAAAGAAAAAGTGCCTCCCTTTTTTAGGATAGAGAATTCATTTGAAAAAACAGAATAATATCAAATTTCTGCTGCCTTGGGTAACTATTTTTATCCTAAAATGGATAATAAAGAGGAGTTTTTATTTCTGTTTATTTTGTTTATGAAGAGTTTCAGATGACAGTATTAAACAATTTTCAGAGACTCTTGGGAAAAACAGCTCACCCCAGGTGGCATCGGTTTTCATGTGGCATTTCTTAGTCTTTATCCAATTTCACTTCTGTCCCTCAGCATGCAGGACAATCCACACAAAACAGTCAATATTTCTCCATATTGAGAGTCAATTCCAAGGAAGAAAATCTAATTT
Organism: Falco rusticolus; assembly: GCF_015220075.1. Taxonomy (NCBI): domain Eukaryota; kingdom Metazoa; phylum Chordata; class Aves; order Falconiformes; family Falconidae; genus Falco; species Falco rusticolus. Next base: position 7,624,855 of record NC_051196.1, read on the forward strand.
TATTTTTTATTTTATTTGTCTGTAATATGCTTATCCTTAAATGAACATTTTAGACACAGATTCCAAATTATGCATTCATTGGAAAGATTAACTCTGATTAACAAATTCATGCTAAACAACTGTGTTTAATTGGATTTTTTAAAGTAGCTAAATGTGAATGCTTCTCAGTACTTCTATGTGGAAAACAAAACAAAAAGTAATTTTAAAATATTTAATGAGGAACAAACTCTGTGCTGATGACCTATCGTCATTGGTGATGTAGCCTTCTTCCCTACATTCCCCTGCATGTAAAGTTCCCCTAATCTAGTCCTAATAATGGTTAAAGTTATCTGTCTAATCAAACTAATTAGCACTGGTGAACGGAGACATAATCATAATAGAAAGCAAATGCCAGTTTTACAAAACGAAAACGCCATATGTGCAGTAATTAGTGAACCACAGGCACTTTTTATAAATCATATTTATTAGTTCGTAAACAAATCAAATCCTAAATGAAATGAAAGTTACCATTAACAAACACCAATGAATAAACAGATACAATGACTAGCCCTGCTGGGTGCATTGTTCAAGAAGTTGTGTATGGGCACCTCCCTCTTCTGAAAGCTCCTTCAGAGGTGTCCAAGGTGGTTTACAGAGTACTTTGTGTCATCTTCTTTAAGTCACAGCATGGATGTATTAGCTGATCTAGGGAAGCTCCGGTTTGATCGGATGGGCTGTACTTGTCTGGAGACCAGATGGTCATAAATTAGGATATTCAGGTTACATCCATGACGAAAAAAATAGTACTGATAAGTACTCCACCGTGTTCTACAGTAGACCAGGTTTCACCAGAAATTTATTGTAGATTTTGTCACCTCACATAAATAATGATACAGTATGAAATACATTTAATGGCAATCCCCTCCACCCCACTCCAAAAATTGCCAAAACACATGAACCTGTGCTTGGCTTTAAAACCCAAATCACCTTCCTTTTACTGATGGTGGTCAGGTCATTCCTTAAAGGCAATTATAAGAAAAGACAAAAAAGGATTTGTAATGAGAACATTTTTGCAGGTTATAAATTCTCCTAAAACTCAGCTTAAAGGAGTTTCAATTACACACTGATCACTTCTTTCTCACTAAGCAGCTCAGTATGCGGCTGATAAAACCTAGCCAGCAGAGGTACACTTTCAGCTGGCTTCAGGCTGAACATACGTAGAGATATTTTACACCTCAGACACAGAGCTTAAATATATAGTATTGGAGAGACACGCAGCCCAAATATGTAGTATTGGAGGCTCAGATTGAAAAATCTGACTCGATACTCATAGGAAGACTTAGTGAAAATTAAGAAGGTTTGTAATAAATAGCACATATCATTACATATCTGATCACAATTTTCATGGCTTTCCTCTCCTGCAGAAAATACTGGCAGCAGAAAAATGTTGAATAGAGATATTTTTGGAGGTACAAAACCTCCTTCATTCCTCTAGCTGTTAAAATAATCTATAGGCTGAGACCTCTTCTTACATTAAGTGCTCTTGGATTTAACACATCTTGGCTATTTCCAAGCTTGGGGCAGAGACCAGCTTTCCTTTCTATGGTTTTGCTTGAAACACTGCAGAACTTGATCTTCTGGGTGTTCTTGAACCTTTTTGCTCTTGAGAAAATGGAGCCTTTGACTCCTACAGCTTCTGCCGACCAGATCGGACCATGAATTTTCCTAAGTCTGCAGATACTCAGATTTGAGTCTTAGCTTAGTCGCATCCTTCTTTTCGAGTTGATAGTATAATCTGGTGTGCAGCCTGTTTCTAAGCATTGCTTCACATGTACTCTGAGGTCATGGCATGATACGCGCTCAAATCCCCACTTTTCGAGGTGAGAACACAGCGTGAACTTGGGAAGTAGAAGTACAAACTGACTTTTCTGTAAGTGGTAAGTCATACTATTCCCTTTGGTGCTCATTTTGAAAACATTAATTAGAGTGGGTATTTAATATGACTCTCCTGTAGTATGTACGTAAATAGCTCAAACTAATCTTACCCCGCCCCAGCAATTCCAATGTATGCTGTAACAATGTCTGAGACATTAACAGTGAATTAATTATAATTGTGCAGTGGCGCCTGGCCACTTTGCTTTCTGTCTAGTTTATCTTTATTCTAGACTAAAGAAAACAACAATGAAAGAACAAACATGCAGTAAAATCTGTGCAAGAGATAGAAAGCAGAGTATCCCCATTTTGGTTCTCCTTTTGGCTATACCCCCTATCCGGGCGGGAAGCATGCTTTTTACATTAAAAAGTGTAACACCGAGAAAACAGACCCAAAGCTGCAAGCATGCTGTGCATTTAAATTTGATCCCTTTTTTGTTTGTTTATTTTCCTGTACTTCTTTGGATTGGAAAGGAAGCTTAAGAATTGCAGTGCAGAAACAAAGGCCATTTTCATTGTATATTTGGCCTGGTCAAGACTAAGAGGTAATATCAATACTGTGAAAAAGCCTAAGCAGGCACGTGTTTTTCCCAAAACAGCTGAAATGAATCCACACAAATCATCTGAATACCTGTGGATTTTCCAAAACAGAGCATTACCAACCATACATGGTCCAAAATAGCCACTCAATATTCCAAAAAAACCTATGCCATTGCCTTTAAAATTATTATATTTTAAAATAACAATAACACAGCATTCTTCCTTTGTTTTTCATCATCTGAGCTCTTTGGGCACTTTCATTTATTTACACATTCAAGCAAAGGCTTTCAGGAAATCTCTTCTTTCCAAGACCTGGAGCTGTAGAACCCTTCCCCAGTCTCCATCACAGGCTCTGGAATAAAATCACGAAAGGTTGACTACTGCAGAGCGCACTGATGCCTCCCAGCTCGGCTGGATGGCTGCGGTTGGCAGAATTGCCATGGTAGACAGCCCGCAGGGCCTCACAGGTTTTATCAATCTGGGGTGGGATTTTCACACTAGCTGGTAACAGCCAGAGCTAAGGTTAGTCCTAGCTGCATTGGAAGAACATGATTTCAAAACCCTTGCTCTCCCTTAAATAGGTGCGTTGAATCTGTTTGTCATGGAGCACAGGAGGGAGAGAAAGATCTCTGACATGCCAGAGAAAAGGAGGTGTGGGGAACCTTTGTGGAGAAAGTAGAAAAAAAGGGTAAGTCACTTGCACAAACACTCACTGGTTCTAGCCAGTCAAGCCCCTCCCTCCACAGCACTCAAATGTTATCAGCTCTCTATTTTACTGTTTCTGGAGAACAGTTTTAGCCTCTTTTCTGTGCAGAAGGTATAAAAAGCAACCTGAACTCCCACTGGAAGTGCAATTCCAGAAAAAAATTACAGGATACCCACCCAGTACTGCAATGCTAAAGGAGGACCAGCCCTGTTCCCGCTGAAGATTCAAGGGGGATTTGTTAGTGACTAACATGAGCTGGAACAGGGGAGATACCTGACTCTGCAATGACTACCAGAGGCAGTGAAAAAAACCCTGTTGATTTAAATAGCCATTAACTGTTTAACTAACTAAATAGGCTTTATGGCTGCTTCGCATTAAAGCTGGTAGATATGTGATCTGACCCCAGCATTGTAAACAGCAAGACAGAGCTTTAATTTGCTTATTCTTTGAAGACTGGCCTTTTAGTGTTCTAATAAAGCAGTAGTCTAATCTACACAGGATAAACTACAGTACGTTTTAAATAATGATACTGCATGGTTAAACAGCCATTGCTGTAGGAGGACAAAGACCAAAAAGATTAGTTCATACTAAATATTTCTCTTAAGCCATGCTGTTTTCCCCTCCTAATTTGGTTTCCTTACAACAAACTTTGCCTTCACAATTATTCCCTTGATTACTGTAAGAGTGCCAACATAATTTAGTATTTGGGGCTTGTACACAGAGTCTGGCAAAAACCTGACTCAAGCAAGTTTTGCTGCAGATTGGAGATTCGGCTTACTGCACAGAAAGCAGTTTTCTATTTGAAAACTATTAAAGTATATGAAGAGTAATTAAAAGCATCAATTAAGAATGTGAAATACAAATAATTTTATATTAGCCAGAAAACTTATTCTGACATACTAAAATGGATGCTTAAAAGAAACTGCAATGTAGGCTGCCACTTCTTCAGAGCTCTAAAATACTGCCAAGTGATGTCTAAATGTATCATTTGATGTGGTATTTATAGGAAATTAGTTTATTCTTACACTTTATATTAGTGTTATACACTGTCATAATGTTCATCTGTATGAAGATATCCAGAAGTGCCGCTGCTATGCTAACAGTTACACTTAATTCTGCAAACTAACTTGTCTTTCTATGTGTGTGAAAAAGATACAACCTGACATACCCTACACTCCAGTTTTCCCATGCCAAAAAAAAAAAAAGGGCAACAGCGATATCAGTTGCCCCCATGCTTTGACACATTTTTCTGAAATAATTGATTTTCACTGTGAAACAGTAACCATTTAACTGGTATTTCATCTTGAAGTTAATCTGTGAGAATTATGAATATATTTAATGGCTCTATGGCAGGAATTTCCTGTTTTACAAATGGTTGTGTAGCATTTTCCTATGAAGAGTCATTGCAGAGGGCTGGACTCCCTCGTTCTGCACAATTGCATTCAAAGAACACCAGATACACTTTGCACTGGTCTTTGGCAGAATGCAGCAAAGCACACAGTTCCTGCCATCTCACACACAATTGCTCAATAAGGCTATGAATGACGTTTTCATGGAAAATGAGAGTTAGAATAAACTTCAGTCAAACTAACCTTGCTCTTCTTTGCAAGTTGCTGCTATTAGTCTCAAATCTGATGCTCCATGTCAAGATGTTCTCTATTCATCACATTGCTGGCACCAACACACAATTCTGGGGAGGAGGAGGCACAAAAGAAAATTCTGGATCACTTCAGGCCAAAATGAGAATAACTTCTCCTAGCATGTGTGCACACACATATGCAGCATTGAGAGACAGAGCGAGCTGGTGTTGGGAAACGCAGGATACCAGTTGCCTTCTGGCACTCACCCTTTGTTAAGGTTCTGCTCAGCAAAATAAGTACTCTTCTGTTTGTCTTCAAAAACAAAGAATTCTTTATGGAAATGAAGTGGAGCAATTTCTTTTGTACCAAAAGACAAAACGGCAGTAGCCTGAACTATACATCAAAAAAGGAAGGTCACAATACAAAAAACGGACGCACTGAAGGATTGGCCCTGCAACATATGGCATCACATCCATGGAATAGTTCTAAGGATTTATCACCAACCGATATATAAAAGGGACAGTGAAGCTTTCCCTAAAGTTGTTAACAGTTGATCTTTCTCAGGGTAAGCTTTTTTGGTCCTCATGAATTAAGAAATTACTCAAGGAGGAAATATATACAAAGTGATCCCTCATATTGATGTGGCAGAACAAATGCTGGGGACTGCGTATCTCACCTACGAATGTTATATGAATACTTATATCCATGTTATATGGATACTATACAAGGAAAAATAATAAGTACTGTCTTTGCTTTTTAAGATAAAGGTACAATTTTTCAAGAACAAGAAGATGACATATAGCCCTGTCATCTGATCTAGTAACTGCACGATAACACCTTGTCCCAAGAAGACCTTGGGAACAGACTCAGGTTCAAAAGGCTGACTGTTCTTCAGACCCTTTCAGGAAGACACCAACACACACATCCCCTTGCCATGTGTCATGCCCTGCCCTCCACCCACAGTCAGCCATCTCAGAGGCTCAGGCCAAGGCAGGGGCTCTTGCCTGGGAGTGCAACCTCTCAGATGCCAGATAAAACACAATAAGCAGGAACGAGCAGCTGGTATGTACTCATTGGTGACTTGTTGAATCCAAGCAGGGGCATGAAAAGAGGAATTAGGGATAAGAATGGCCTGAGAAAAGTAGTATCTTCAGAACTCCAGTAGAACTGAGGAGTACAGCTGACTTGGAATACTGTATTTTGGGCACCAAGAGATTTGGGGTCTTCACCAAAGAAATATGCCATTGCATCGAGGCAGACCAATAATTTCAGGTAAGTTACAGCAAACACATCCTGAAAAGCCAGTTGGATAAGCCTCAATTCAAAGATACTGTAACATGCTTCTTTATAGCTCACTTTCCCTCTGCACCTACCTGTGCAGGTAGGCACCTACCTATTCCTCATTTTTGATTACATGATCATGCTCACCTTGAAAAGCCTTATTCTCACTTGCTGAGTTTAACCCTTTATGATTCCTGCTGTAGCTATGTAACAAGATAATGTGACATATCTTTCTGGAAGAAAATGGAGCTATAAAAAGGGATGGTTTATCCCTTTGTAAGCTCACAAAGTGAACAATCTAAATTGTGAACCCAAATCCTAACCCACCCCTACTCAAAGTGTGGTAGCAGCAGGTAAAGTCCTCATCTACCTCCCTTGCAAATTACAGTCAATTGTATTAAAATACATTTTAGAAACACATACGCTGGATCACCTGAAGAACAGCAGTCTCAGCTCACTTGTATTTTTAAGCAAGATACGACCGTAAATCTTCCATCCAGAAGAGTAATGTGTTAACCCACTGTGCCACCTAATCCCTAAGAGTCTCATTTTGATTGTACAAAAATAATTTAGGGATCTAACAGTTTAAAACTGTCTTTTCTGGTGCCTAAGTGCTTCATTTTAATAGATATTAGCTGTTAAAGATACTCATTTTAACAAGGACATTTACTGCTTTAACCATTCTATCATAGAGCACAAGTGCATCACTTTGCAGGATAGTACTGTTTAAAAAATAATCTACCTGCTTTAATGCATATTGGAGTGTATTAGTTGATGTTGAATTAGGTCATTTTAACCCTTCAGCTTTTTTCAGGAGCATGAATACATTTCAGACCTTTTTAGTTCTGAATGTTGAATTAGAAGATTTTTCCACACAATTATAATATTCACTTACATCTCCCCTTCCATTTAAATTTCTTTCCATTAATTCCTTTCAATTAATTAAGCCTCACAACATCACCACAAAGAGTTTAAGAGCTACCATTCCCCAATTTGGGGTTGCAGGCATAATCCATTCGAGATGGATGGAAAAACTCCTACTGTTTTGAAGCAGGCCGAAGAACTAGGCTTTTTCATAACACAGAAAAGACTCCCATCAATTTACAAGGGAACTGGGTTGGGAAACAGGTGACTGAATCAAAGCCACATACCGCCACACGGAATCATAAACCTTCTGAGAGATCCCAGATGCACAGATTCCTGTGCATCTGTAACCACAGACCCACCCTTCTTTTGAAACAAAATCATGAGACAGCAGATGATGAAGAAAGTGTCAACGGGCTGTATAAACATGCACTGGAAATCTAAGAAGCTGATTCCTCCTTTGCTGCTGAAGGCAGAAGAATTGCCATGCTAGATCAAACAGCAAATCCAATTAACACAGTATCTCCTCTTTCATAGTGGCCAGCTCTTAGGAAAGAATATAAGAATTACGTTACGCCATCCACTCTTCTCAAAACTAAAAATTTAAACACCTTCCTGAGCCAGATCTCGTATCCAGACCAAGTACCTTTAAACAACCTTGCAGCCTTTTCTGTTTTGTCTCCACTACAGCTTGAAATGGAGGGTTTGGAAAACAAATGAGGGTACGGGGCTCCCTGAGCAAGGTGGAGCCTCGGCCCTACATAGAAGTGAGCACTGTCCATCAGTGACTGGAGGTCAGCCTCTCCCTACATGCTGTAGAGATAATCCATGGGGATTGATGCTGTCTCTCTGGGAGCGACTGGCGCAGGGCATTATGCTTCTGTGCGAGGCTGTGCCTCTCCATTTCCCACTGAATTCTTGCAGGTAGGGGAGTCGCTGCCATCCCCAGTGGCAGAAGTCCAGCCCAGTGAGAGACCTCAAGGAAGCTTGTGGAAGCTGAAAGGTTGTCTTCGCCCAAAAGCCCAATGGTACCCACACACTGAAGCAGGTTGCTGTTGAGCTGCTGACTGGAGGCATCTCACATGACTTCAAAGCAGTGGAGCTCACCACTATTTGCAGACAAGTTGGGCAGCCATTCGCCAATAACGTGTCCAGAGGGGCCTGGATGAAACAAGGAAGAGGCAGCACGCAGGGCTGCATGCGTTCCAGACTTCTGCTTGCATCTCTTTGAGATGAGTGACGAAAACTACTTCAGAGAGGTCCTGAAACCTGGTTATGTCACCAATTTACACAGTGGAATAAATATTTTCTGTTTACTACTCTTTGCTTGATAATTTGTACAATTCTCCTTGCTTTCCCAGCTGCCGCTGAGCAATAAGTAGCTATTTTTAGAGAACTAATCACTGTGACTCCACACTATTTCTTTTGAGTTGTAAAAACTCATTTACCCTTGCTTAATTTTACACAGTGTGTTGTGTATATATTGTCAGAGATCTTATTTTCCAGTGGGCATTACTTTGATCATATTGCCATTGAATTTCTCTGCCATTTTAGTTACCCACTAATGGGAATGTCACACTCATTAGGTAACAGGACATCATCCTTCCACAGCTTCTCGTAGCTTGTACTTGACTCTCTTCCTATATGATCACATTCTGTAGATTTTAATGGCTGCAGTGTTCGAGATTTTACTGCATTGCTTAGGACTCAGGAGAAAGACATCTCTCTGGATGGGGTGTATTCTCTGCAGGTGTAAAGTTTGATAAAGGTGTCCGTGTTTTTTGAATATTGCATGTTATGTCTGAACTACCTTATGAGGAACACAGCATAAATGGTGATTTAAATACAGGTGTCTGAAAACTATCAGATTAATAGCTAAAACCAGTCTTCTATCAGTCTGTCTAGCACATTGAGTTTCTTCAGAGATTGTTATGCTTTTTCAGGGGAGCAAGAGAAAGTAGGCAGGACCACAGAGCACATCAGATATATTATTGCTTAGTAACTAGAGGTTAATAAAGCCATTTTCCAGATACAGAATTAAGAAGAGATTAAAAAGTCATCTTCTTATCCTGAAAATGATGTAACACTGTGTGCAAAATTCAAGGTTTGACACAAGGGTACAATAACACATGAAAAGATAATATGTCAAGACCACCTCAGGAAAGAGTTTCTTGTTATAGGAGCACATGCTTCATTTTATCACTTGCTAAAGCACCTCTTCTTTTCTGAATAGCAACAGATTTAAGTGTCTGATGTAGTCTCCTGAATAAGACGTTCTAATGCCAATTTAGTTCAATTCATTGGGTCTGAGGCTGCTTACCTGAAACAAGATACCGACACATTTGCATGTAATAAATGACAGCTTGAGCGTCTGCAGAGTAAAATGCTGGCCTGCTGATAGGATGCAATTAAGACAAAAAGAACCCGGGGATACTTCTTCCTCCAGCAGACCATGCAAAACTAAACAGGAAATGGGCTCAGATTTCCACCAGAAAGCTGAGTATCGCACCAGCTAACATCCATTAGTATTCACAGGGGTTTAGCAAGCTCAGAGCTCTCTGCAAGGGGTGCTGGGCACCCACGGGTGAAGCTGGATAAAAGAGGTAGTATCCTCCTATGGAGCACAGAAGAGTTGCTCCTAGGAGCCACCATTTCCTTTGTGAACTGGAATTAATTATCCAAATGGGTCACGTAGGACAACAATAAAACCATGAACAAAATAACATGCAAACAAATGGAAAATTAAAAACTAGAAATGTACCATCATAGAGTTCTCTGGGTGTGTTTGTGAATATGTTATGTATGAAGTTCTGAAGACTAGATATAAAATTTGTTAGGTAATTAAAACAGGCTATAATTGAAAGAACTTTATGCTACAAAAAATAGCACATGCTACAAAAATTGCAGGGCCATCACTCTGGGTGTATTAAACTATTGACAAAGTGCCTGAAGCACCAGCTTTTGGATTAATAACTTTGCGTAGGCTTGTTTCAGACACAAGGTGTGACGGCTGGGTTGTTGTCCTAAGGAGCTGATAACAGGCAACACACTTTGAATTTCCCTGTACTTCATCAGGGCAAGACGTGAAAAACAAAGCCATCCTAAGACTGACCTGTCATAGGGTTTCTGAAGTGTTTACTATGGTCAGGCCACACAATTTCCAACCTTATATGAGAAGGAATGTCCAGGTGACAAAAATAACCCTCTCGATAGCCTGTATCATGTCACAAAACAGAAGAGTTAAGCTCAAAGTGAAACTGCCCAACTTCGACTTTTGTTTCCCATCTGGGTTTTTGAGAAAGAAAGAAAATCAAAAGCCTGACAACTGACCACAAGGGATGTCCATATATCTCTGCTGAGGGAATGGCAGGGTTTCAGGGACAGGACATTTCACCCATCTAACCAGCAGACCTAAATCTAAACCTTACTAATAGCAATTTGGGGTCAGTCACTGTGCTGTGGGTTTTTTTGTCCCTTGTCTACCTAAGTAACAAAACATGAACACAATGAGACCTCAAACTGCTGATGTTTTTGGTGATTATGAACAAAAGTAAACCATGTGATTTGCCCTCAAAACTCAACTAATGACTCAGAGTCTCCGCTTCCTTCAACAGGGACTTCTTGCATCCAGGGATGCAACAGCCACTGGAGATACTTGGCTATATGAATGTATCTCGCTCTTGCTAGGACCACTTTCCACCAAAAACATGCTAAACTTTTCTTTTTACAGTTCCCTGGACCAGAACTGTCTTTCACCATAGCCCTTCAGCTCGCAAGCTTTTTGGTGCCAGGATCCTGTAACACTTTCTGTGAGCAAAAGCCAGTGTCAGCCAGGTATGTGTGAATATACAGCACAGATTTTCAAATTCCTTGACAATGGTATCCACAGTGCTATTGCCTTGTGTCCCTCCAGTTATGACACTGAGGTTGCTAATGTGGTCGTTCCTGTAGAACTCATACCCGATTAGCTGGAAGAACAGATGAGCTGCTTCTAAAATTTGCATTACCCATTTCCACCTGTGAGAATAATACCATCAGCTCGTCAATTACTCATGGAGATCCAAGTTTGAACTCCAGATCCAAATCTTTTTACAAGCAGTACGTTTAGCAAATCAGTAGGGCACCCTGCAAAAATGCAAGTAAACTGGAGTTGGAGAAAACATCTGTCTCTGATGTGCACAATTGTGATGCTTTATGTCAGTTTGCATCAGTCAAGCTTGCAGTTTAACTCTGTTTCAGGGGTTTTTTTTACATGCATCAAAAGGTTTGTCATTTTTCTATGATTTAGGTAAAGCTAGGTTAGGTAGTAAAATTCTGTGGGCTGGCAAGCACTGAAGCAAACCTCAGCTTTTAGCTTTATGTTCCCAGCTGCCTGTGTTTCCAGTGGGTAGTGTGTCATATGTCTAAAGAAAATGAATGCTAATGAAATAGAAAGTGGTGAAAAGCTGCTATAATGGTAGAAAGTTACTCAGCTAATAGAACAGGTTCTGATAGAGGCAACTCATATAGCTTTCCCAGAGCTCTGAAAAATAGTTATTTAAATATTTATATGAGCAAAGAGCGGAGAACTGGGGGTGGAAACAGGGGATCCATTTGCAAGTCTGCTGTACAAGGGATCTTCTGGAGGCTACCTAACGCACACTTCCACTGCCTTGTAGGTACAAGGGGAAAACTCCTCCACTATTCCCTAGCTCAGAAAACAGCTTGCTGAAACACACTTCTGTATTATATTAGTGGCCCAGTAATGGATTTTGAACTATGTCTCTTCGACGGAAATCGTTCTTTTCCTCCAGCTGGAAGGCAAAAGTATTATGCCTGCTTCAGCCCAGAACTGTCATCACATAGGAACTGACCCCAGACTTTTCAGAAAATTCATAGATTCCATCAGCTTTTTTATTAAAATGTCACATTCTTCCACTCTTAAACATTTCACTAAATGCAAGAGCCACAGGGGGCAAAATGTTTGCCTCGGCAAAGCCAAGACAGGATTAAAACCCTAGAGCCTGTTCAAATCAACAGAACTGTTTTCATTTCACTAAGGGGATGGCAATGGGGAGGTAAAATTGCAACTATTTTGCCAATGCTTTTCCTAAGGATTTTTTTTAATTGAAAACTTGAAAATCTGACTCATTTTCATAACTGACATACACATGAGCATACGGTTAAGCGAGAGTCAACTTTCCAGTCAACTCTCTAGGTCTCCAGAGGTCTGCCACCTTCAGCCAGTAGTTTTTGGAGGATGATGTTTCATTAGTGGATCAAATCCAGACTTGAACTTGAATCCAGCTGGCACACATGAGGCCCTTCAAGCTGACAAGCTGTTCCTTGGAGCGTTAGCAATTCTTTCTTCTCCTGCACTAGCTTTAAAGCCAAACACTGGCAGTATGATGGACTATTTCATCACGGTATTTCACAATGATGTTATAACACCCACATTTCTGAACAGGAACGCATGGAGCTCCAGGAAATTCTGCATCAAAGCTCAGCCTGAGCAGTTATTGATAAGCATCTTCCCACATGAGTCAGGCCCGCTTGTCCTCTGAGAGCTCAGGAAAACTGCTCTATCCACCCCTGTCTCGCTATGCAGTCTGGCTGAGCCCCCCTCTCCTCCCCTGTGAACACCAGCTCAGACTTTTCTCGGCTCCTTGTGCAGTTTCATTCTGAAGAGCCACTGTAATCTGGTGCCAAAGTTCATGGGCAGATACTGCCCCAGGCTGCTAATAGCTGTAAAGTTTCTTCTCACACCCTTCTCAAGAGCTTATTTATGACTAAGCAAATCTTACTTTCAGGAGAGAGATATGTCATACTTCATTGCTTGTGTAGCTCCCCACCACTACCTTCAGTGAGGAATACAACAGACTAAAAAAACCCCAAACCTCATCCCATTTTTTCTATGTGTTTGGGTTTACAAACCACAAAAATCCTTGCTTTTAAGTACAACATATTATATAAAGAAGTAGGTAATGATGGCCTGTCCTCAAGGTGCAGTACTCCACATGCATCGATTACAAAGAAAGGCTTATTCTAACAAAGTGACCCCTTGCATGCTTGTATTTTTTCTGTCTTAAAATGGTGGCACAGCACTTCCTGCACATCGATAACTAAAATGACAGATTAGAGCTGAGATTCAGTTTCTGGTGATAATTGTCCAGCGCCAACTGCCTTCTAGGTCAGCAGCAGCCTTCACACTCAAAAAACAATTCACACAAATACTGGGTTGCTCACTGGTAGTGAAGAAGCATTTCATGAACTTTGAAAGTAAAGACAGAGCTTCAGGGTTTCAGTCCAGGTCCAAAATTTATGATGTTTTCTGTGCATCACAGTGCAAGGGTGTGTAAGCCAGTCTTAATGGAAAAGCTTTGGTGGCATTCTAGTTAGCTTTGATTTAAAGCTTAATTTAGGTCCTGAAAAGGGTTAGTGCATCTTTACAGCCATCTTGTAATTCTCCAAGAGTCCTGCCATGAAGTTAGCCAAGTCTACATTTCAACACGGCAGGGTCACTTTCAGATCAAAGAGGTACTCAGACAACTACCAAAATCCACTGAGAAAAGGCTTACACCCTGTCCAAAAATCTACCAAAATGGAGACAGGCAATTCACGTTACTATTTAAGCGCATTCAAAGGAGATGTAATGAAAATAATGTGTCGTATATATGTATGTATATATAGTCCCTCACGATATTAAATGAAAACTGAAATTCTAGGTTGAAAGCGGATCTAACTAAATATTTAAAATTGAATATTAGAGCTGAGAGAATAATTGGAAGCAAATAATTCACCCAAAGAATTTAGCTTCTTTTTTGGCCTGTGGAGTGTCTGCATACAGATTGCCATTTCCTCAGATCTGCTCATTACTTTAAATAAGTCTCAATTTTATAGTGTAATTCTTTCCCTGTATAGGTTGATGGTAAGGAGTCTCCAGTGCTTTCCTGACACTTTGTATCTGAAGTTTGTTCTGTGAGTGTAGGCTGTGAGCAGCTACACACCCAACACAATGCTGCTCTGACCCACAGTTTGATATGCATGTCCTGTTTGAAAATTCCAGCATGCCAGCTCAGCACTCGCTTTTTACAAGCACTTGTGTGGGTGAAAGCTGACCGCTAAAGTATCAGGGAAAAAACCAACAAATAAGCAGAAAGTATTGCAGCAAGATGCTCACTTTTAAATATTAACAAATCCTCAGCAATAACACAAAGGGTGGCTTTTCACCTCTCCTCAATATGAGCACATTGAACGATATAGCTCTTAATTAGTTTGAAGTAGAGGATACAATGTTACTAGAATCAATACCAAAACCCCAGGTATTTCTGCAGCTGGGATGGAGCAAGCCCACATACCTGACAGGCCGGGGGGGCAACAGGCCAGGAAACAGCTTTGTAGAAAAAGCAGCTGAGGGCCTGGCAGGCAACATGGTGCACAGGCACGAGCCGCGTCCCTTGCAGCCAAGGTGGCCAGTTGCACACAGGGCTGCATTTACAGCCAGGGCAGCCAGCCGCACGCCGGGCGGCACTTGCAGCGGCATAGCCAGCAGGACAAGGGAGGTGACGACCCCTCCCTCATTCAGTGCTGGTAAGACCGTACCTGGAGTGTAGTATCCAGTTCTTTGTTCCCCTGCACAGAAAATAAAGACACTGACATACTGAAGCAAGTAAAGCAGAAGGGCCACCAATATGATGAGCGAGCTGGGATAATGTAACATGCGGAGCAGCTGAAGCAACTGGGTTTGTTCAGTCCAAAGAAGAGAAAGTGAGAGAGGGATGTCACTCCTGACTACTGCAACCTAGTAAGAAGATGCAAAGAAATGGAGTCAGACTCTTCTTGGAGGTGCACAGGGATGAGACAAGAGGCTATGGACACAAGTCACAACTTGGGAAAATCCTGTTGGATATTAGGAAAAGCTTTTTCACTGTAAGGGTGGAAGATATAGAAGCAGGTTGCACAGACAGTCTGGGGAGTGTCCACCCTTGGAGACAGTGAAAACCCACCAGATATGGCTCTGAGCAGCCTGCTCTCAACAGACATGCTCAGAGTAGGAGGTGGTACTGTATGACCTTTGGAGGTCCCTTCCAATCTATGTGCTTCTATGATTCCCTAATACTTTAATAAATATTTCTCCAGTGCTTGGAGCAACTCCAAAATATTTTTACATCCCTGATCTGTATTTCTGTAAGAATGTAAAGATTTTTATAGTAATTTCTGCCTGTGGAGGGATTCTGAATGTTAAAATCCAGCCCACCAGAGCTAGGTTAGTAGCAAAATGAAGGCAACAAAACCAAAGGTACAAAATTCCTTAACGGTTGGGTTCTCTGTGAGCATATCTCAGCTCAGCACGACTGACTTACGGCCACCCTGATTTACACAAGCAGGGAATTCTTCATTGAATCTTAAGACTGCATAAATGAATGTGTTTCACAGTTAACATAACCTCATATATAGTACAGCTATTCTGAAGACATCCAAAAAGTGCTGTCTTTCTCAGTGTTGTACCATAGTAGGAACCTATGTGCACCTCCTGTGATCTGTGGCTTGCAATATTATTGTGTCTGATGCAGCATTATTAGGTAGTGAAATAAACTTCAGTTTTTAATGACTAAATGTCATGCAAGAGGATGCTGGACTTGAAAGCCAGCAGAAAAGCCGTAGGCTGTTTCAGAATTCAGATTCAAATTATTCAGTTATCTGTACTTCTCTTAGATATCTATAAATATCTACACTCCACGGGGTGCTCATGCAATTTCTGATGGTTTACCAGACTGAAGCCACCTCCTCAACTGTAGGTTAGAGTTGTAACTCCTTGATATCAATGAAAAAGCAAGGGACTTAGTTATGAAGGTCATTTTTCAACTGAACAGTTAACTGGAGGGCACCACAGAATGAGTTTAGCTCTCTTTTGTCTCACAAATTTTGCAATCAAAGAATATAAACAGGAACAAAGCCGTTAAGGAGACCTCTTCTTGCTGAATGCTCTGGAAAAAAATTTAACTAACTTAATAAGGTAAAAAAATTAGAACATTTTCATTAACAGAAAATGTTCTTTTTAATTAGGATTTTGCAAGCTAAGTCTCCTAATGAATGAAGGAATGGAACTTCAAAATGATTTGAATTGCTTAATTTTTTTTCCTCTCTCTGAGAAGAACAAATGTAACTTTTTGCAAAATAAATTCAGCTGGTAATTGGAGACTTTCTAATTAACTGTTTCATGGCTTGAGTTTTCATAGGCCTATAAAAATGAATTGCTATGAGATGGCTGCTCTCCTAACTAATCCTCAAGAGCTGAGCGCTCTAAGAACGCAGCCAGTGCACACTGCACTGAGACACATGCGGTGGGCACAGGTATAGGTGATTCACTCCTACACAAAGTGGGTGCAAAATAGGTCCAGGGGATAGTTGTCCTCTTGTTAAGGAAGCAGTTACAGGGCGCAGATGCTAATGAGTATAGGGACACATTTATCAGAGGAACCAACATAACTAGCACTCCACTAGCACCGCTATGGGTGCTGTGGCAGGAGGTACCCGATGTTGCTCTGGTGTGGCTGCTGTGCCAGCATCGGTGCTGGGCACACATTGTATAAGGTGCTAAGGAGAGGAAAGACAGCTTTTATAGGTATGTGAAGGAAGGCTCCCAGGTGACAAGCTATAGCAGCCAGAGAACCAGCACACACTGACTGTGCCACACAATAAAGCCCTGTCTGAGGCCACATGACCAAGACTAGCATGACAGACCATCAGCAAATGTGAAGCAAATGTACCCAGTTGAACACGTCACATCTGGTAGGACCTGGCCACAACACAGGAATTGTGGAGGTTGTCATCAGCTGGTGCCTGCCGCTACGCACACGGAGCAACTGCAGAAGTCTCTGCACTGGAGCCAAGCTGAACTGATCAGTTCACAGGTGTTGCACAGCACTGCATGAGCCCGTTCTGCGGACACCAGAGACAGGTGTTCAGCACCACCAACTCATAAGGATGAGCTCAGGTGAGTGCAACACCTTCCCCAGTACTTCTAGCCCTCATGATCACAAGCAAGCCTCTCTGTCCGTGATACACCCATACCCAGCAGGCTGCCTTCCGAGGAAACGCATGAGGGAACTGACACTGCTAGAAAACATCATCCCAAAATGCCAACAGAAAAAGCATAAGCTTTGGGTCTTCAGTAAAAAGACAAAAGTAGTCTAAAGCTGGCAGACTTGGTAGATCCCAGTACAACAGGGATGGAATGCTGCTTTTGACCTAAAGCTCTGGCTCCCTTGTTGCAGCAGCTTCAGAGACCTTTTATAGGGGCTACTATGACCACACGACTAACATGCTATGCCAGAACAGGCTATAAAATCAATTGCCAGATGACACTGTTAACCAGAGAAATGCACTTGATCAACAGAGATTGGAAGCTTGAGCCGATGGGCTACGACAGACAGAACACTGTAAAATACAAGACAGGTCAAGGCAAAGTTGCGGGAATAGGTCTGGATATTTGCAGAATTAGTAAAATCTGTTTTTCCTAAAAGAATACATACCAAGCTGTAAGAGAATGAGACACAGTTGATTATAAATGTGTATTATAAATGGGTAGCTGCTTGCTACTGCTCACTGCTCATAGACTGAAGCCCAACTCTAAGCTTTCAGGCTTCTAACTCTTACCGTGTTTTAGTATGCTTTAAAATCTCAGTGGTAGTCCTCCAGCTCACCATTTGCAGAAACCTGGACTCTGGGTTTGAAGGCTAGGGTAGTACCTCCATTAATGCCATCAAAACACAAGTGAAGTCTGTTTAACCTTTTTGTTCTTCCATGAGAAAGGATCAGGTTTGTTTGCAGTGTAGAAGCACACACATGCCCACGTTCAGCAAAGGGGTACAAGTGATAAGGTGGCAGTGACCCTTCACTAAATGAGTCATCCTAGGGACAATACATGAGGGGAGAATAAAACTGTAAAGTATCCTAATAAAATAATGGAAAGCAAAGGTATAGTGAAGGCAAAGGTTATGACATAAGAGAGATCTTGGTCAGGTATCTTAATCTGTTTACACAGCGGGAGGTTTTCAACAAATGCATTGCAAGATTAGAAGCAAATTAGCACATTCTGAAAACAGACATTCAAGTCCTGGAACAAAGCGCAAACACACACATCATTTGTACCAAGTACCCAGCACTAAAAGCAAAACAAGTGTTATTTGATGTCATGGTGGCCACACACTAATACAGAATAACACAGAACAGTTCCAGCTGGAAGGGACCTACAACAACCATCTAGTCCAACTGTCCCTATACAACACAAGTAAGACACGAAATTGTGGGATGGAAAGGCCCATATAAGGTCTGTCTGAAACAGAAAATACAGATGTCTTAAAATGGTGTCAAATTTATCAAATAAACCCAATGTAGTACATATTAAAGAACTTCACAAGATGTTTAACAAATTGGAATTACTTAAGTATATATCATACATACTGGTATTCAGCCAAAGATACATGCACATGCATAACATTTCATTAGACAATTAGAAAAGACATTAAATCTGAACTTTCCAGGAAGGCAGTCAGATCATAGTGTTTGCAGATACAATCTATTTGAGAGTGCAATCACTTAAGTGACTGGAGAAGTAAAAGATTCAGATCTGGAAGACAGTAATGCTGATTGCAGTCCCAGAAAAAACATTCTATTTTCCTGCAGAGAAGAAGACTGGGCAGATCCTCATGCTAGACTTGTATTTAGAAAAAAAAAACCCTGCAGGTATTTTTTCAGACAGTTTTCTTCCTGGATGCCCACTGTTTTACACGATCAGCTTCAGACTAGAGGTGAATGCGATAGTATCACACACAGGGCACTGTGGATGTGATCAAGTTACCCCAGACAGACTTTTTTCTGTTTGTACTGGGAAGGATACATGAGACTCAGCAGAGGTTGGCCCCATTCCTTTTTGCACCGCAAAGATATATATGAGCAGCTCAAACTGTTTTCAGTGGATCTTTACAGCAGCTGAAAATCTGTTCCAGGTACCCTGCAGGCGAGGAGAACCTGCCCCACCCATGCGGGACTCACACAGCTCTGGGGTGCTGGAAAGCCAGCTGCAGGAAACTGCACTGGCCTTAGGCTGTAGGTGCTCCTGGGTGGCAGGGAGTATTTCTGTTTGTTTTCTCTCATTCTGTCCTTTGTTTACTTTTGTGCATAGGCTGATGGCTGGGTGCTTTTCAAAAACACAAACACCTCTCCCCAGAGAGCACACATCCCATAGCACAGTACAGCACGGTGCTGGCTGCAGAACCCTTTTTGTATTCCTTGTGCACTGGGCAGGGATTTTTTCATTTCATGCATCACCCATAACTTGCCGCAGCAATTCCAAAAATCTCTACCACGCTCACATGAATACGAATAATTTAAATTCACATTTTTGCTTTTGGAAATTTATCATCATAGAAGTTGGGCTCATAAAGCAACTGTATTTCTGAAATTTCTCATAGAATAATCAAGTGATGGCACTGCCCAACAAAGCAGCCTAATCGCATTGGTATCGTACAGGGACTTTGAGCTATGACTCCATCTCACAAGAACATCAGCTACTGACAAATCTGTCACTCTACTGCTTTTTTCCTTTGATGCTTCATTATATAGACTAATTTAATAAGCAATTAAAAAACAAAGGGGGTGATGCTCAGAGTATAGGTAGGTATCTTTTCTCTGCCAATGGCCAGTAGCAAATATTTTGGAGGAGCTTACATGAAATGCTGCTGTGGACAGTTATGGAAGAATTGGCTTGGAGTGGTTGCTACTCCTTAGCCCCCAGCAGTGTCTGCTGGGTTTTGGTCAAAGAAAAAGATACTGCATTTCATAAACATAATTGTCAATATAGGTGTTTAATCCTCCCTGACCTCAGAGAAACCATTAGCTTTCAGAAAAATCAAAGCAAATTATAACTTTGCCATAAGCAATGAGTTCCAGAGTTTCTCAATTTTAAATGCATTGACCTTTGAGAACCAAATGTCACACTCATCCCCTCCCACAGGGGCAAGGGCAGCTGACAGCAATGCCCAGGTCACAAGCCACCTCTCACAAAACCCACCTTGAGCCTGCTGCTTCACAAGCCAGTGCTTCCCCAAACCCTGTGTGCACTTGCTAACTCTAGCTGTGTGTGTGTCTTAAGGTTCTGCACCTGCCACTGCCTCTATGATTGCTCCATAGTGCAAGATTTGCACAAGAAGAATTAGGTCTATGTTTTGCACTGTAAAAAAATTTTTTGTAACTGAGATTACTCCCTTTCACAGCATGTGTATCTGTATTTCGTTCAACTGAGTGCTTCCACACCCAGCAATGCTTACAGGAAAAAACTGCAAGCCAGAAAAGAGCAGAAGGGAAGAAATGAACTGCAGTGGTTTTCCTGTTGAGCTCACACCTGGCAGAGGGCCTGCTTGGGATTCCAGAAACTGGGCATGCCAGCTCCTCAAAAGATGCCAAAGAAGTTTGCCCAAACAGTTAAACCAATCTTTTAATTACTCACAGAGTGTTTAAGACAACCATCCTAAATTTGTCATTCAAGCAACAAAGTCTCCACTGGAAAAAAAGATAAGCACTTAAAAGCTTTTCAGGAAGACAGGCAACATTATTTAGCACTTACCCAGCTGAAAACTTAAAACAAGTTTGAACCCTATTATTTCTCTCTTCTTTAGTAGAACAAAAACCTCGTTTTTCCTGTTACCAACCTGCTGATGGAAGTGGTGGGGTATCCTCAGCTACCATTCCGGCTGCCCATGTGGTGTGCCCCAAAAGGGTTTGTCACAAAGCATACTGTAACTCCTGCCAGCCAGGCACCAATGCTGCCTGCTGCCTCAAGGAATTTTATCTAAAAATAGAAGCCACTTAAGAAAAATGACCACTTCTTTAGAAGAACAGTCAGTTCCTCTGTGAATCAATTTAAGCCCGAGCACATCAATGAGATAGAGCTTGACCTAAAGAGCTCCACAGAAATCAAGACCTAAGGTAAAGGTGTGCCAGTAATATGGAAGAAGATAAGGAGACTATGGGCCTGATCCCAAGGCCATTAGGTCAGTGGCAAGCTTTAATGTATGTAAATTGGCTATGGAACAGGCCGTGTTAGAGAAAAGAGCACTCCTTATTATAAAAATAAGCAGCCATTAGAAATGGACTAGAAGTTAAGGAATTTTTTTTGCAGGCAAAACTTCCTTCCTTTTTTTCCATCATCTCAGCAAAGGATTGGGACATTTGGCCCCATAAATGAGCAGGCACCAGGTTGCCACCTCATCCCGAGTGAGTGCCCAGAGGTCAGAAGACTCCAGTTCCTGCACCAGGAGCTGCAGTTCACCGCAGCACATGGGTACAGTTTGCATAAGCTGTCGCCACAGCTAAAACATGGTCAGACTCTATGGTCTGTGTGTGCTTGCTGCACCTTTAGGTGCTACATAGCATAGCTGGGCACCCAGTCAGCAGCAGTGCCCACCTGAATCACTGCATACATCCATTTTGCATGAGTGACTGCAGGAATCCATTTCCCAGCTCACCAGGAAGCGGTGATGGTTCGAACGATGACAGAGGAGCTAGGTGGTGGTAGTGAATGTTAAACCTTCACCCAGTCCACCCTGAGCTGCTCTTTGCCAGTGGGTGACAGGCATTTTTTGACGCAGGCATAATAGTCACTAAGTTGGGGAGTGAATGCAAATGTTTACTCCTTTGTGATGAGACAAAAAACACAACCATAATTCTCACCCTCTCTGGCCCATGCCGAATATTCCTTGCTGAAGCCGTTAAACTGACCAAGTTGTTTCATTGACAAGATATGAAAGAGAAAATATTCTGTAATTGAACACTGTGTGCCCCACCACAAACTGAAATAACACAGTTCTCTCAGAGATAAAATAAAAGATCTAAGAGAGTACTGTTAAAGTAGCTTACTACAGTAAAACTAAAATGAGGAGAGAGGGAACATTCAAGTCACCCTGTTGGCTACAATAGGATTGACTTGGTAGGGAAATGTTTACACGCAGACACATGTGAAGGAAACAGGAGATCACAAAACACTGAGACCTGCAGAACAGCACGGACTTCATGCACAGCTTACAGACACTGCTGTCTAAATGCAGGATTTGATGATGGGACAGAAAAAAACAGTGCACGTAGCTGTATCCAACTAGCCCTGCAGCTTGCAATTCAGGTTCTCTTGTGCGTGCCTTCCCCCGTGCCAGGTGAGGGGCACAATTCCTCTGTGACCACGGCAGGAATCGTGCCTAGCCACGAGATAGCTGCACCATGCTCTCTGGCTCAGGAGCTGCCAGTTTGCTTTGAAGTATTAGAGCAGCATTATATTGATTACTGCTTGATATTTGCAGGTCTACAAAATGTCCAAGGAGACACAGGAAAGTTTAGAGACTTTTAATTTGTTGTACCAAAGCTTTTCTGATGGTCCCAGAAGATTACACATTTATGAAGAAGGTCAGCAACTATAAAAGCTTATTGTTTGCACTCAGCCAAACTTCATGGATTTTTTAAGTATGACAAAAGAGAAAATGAGTTACACAGATTTTCAATAACTTGAACACCAATCTCTGCTGTCCAAAGGGAATTACCCCAGTGTTCTTTCTTTGTCTACCTTGGCCTGGCTTTAAGGGTTTATCCTTGTAAACGACATCAGTAGTTACAGTTAACAGGTCCAAATGAAGCTGTGGGGCTGAGATCCCTCTTGTCCTGATGTGCTAGATGCTCTAGGGAGAAGACTAAAGATAGCAAGAGAAACTTTGTCAAGGTAGACTCACCACAGAAGATAGGAGCAAGTAGTGCACATAGCCCTTCCCTTCGCTTCAATGACAAATCAGAGGTACCAAGAGGATTCTCTCATCAGAGGGCAATGGCACGAAGTGAGATTAAGGTAGCAAGCCATTTTGCTTTTATGTGTTCAGCTAAAGAACAAGGTCAAAGACATAAGGTCTTAAAACTTTTAATTAAGTGACAGTAGAATTATTCACTTGCTCCTGGATTACATTGATGCAATCCAGCATGAAAACTGCTATTTGACATTTTCCTTGATTTCTGCTCCTCTTTGATGGGGGTACACAGTAAATTGTTTTCAGGTACCAACTTGCCGTAGCTACTGACAGGGACACAAGATGCTTCTAAAATCTTCCCCACTCGATTTTACTGAAACAGCAGAAAGGCACTAAAGGAAGAAAAAAGCAGCACTACTGCAATAGCAGCTACTGTGGCTACGGAAAAGTACGTCGCAAATTGGGGGTGAGGGATAAACATAAGGCGAGTACAGATATTTTCTTCAAGAGCCATGCATGAGAAGTCTCATGTCACTGGAAAACAATGGGTTGTAAAAGGACCCTACACAGTCCCTATGCAATAGACATCAGGTAGCACCTTATCTGGCAGTACTGATGCATGCACGAGTACATCAGGTGGCTCTGAAGGATCAGACAGGTCCCTAGGCATGCAGCCCTGGGAGCATCCAGCCTCCGAATGCAAGTGGTGCAGCAGAAGCAGGCCCCACAGCCAGGAAACAGAGCATAAAACGGATGGCCGTGGTAAGAATCAAACTGAAACATGATTTTAAAAAAGAGCAGTGTTTTGGTTTCTGAGCCCTCTACTTTATTTTTATTTGTTTTTATGCTGCTGTAAGTAAAATCAACAACTTTTTTCCCCCAATAAACTGAAATTTTGCAGACCATTAATCCATAATATGGACAAAAGCCTTCGGGTGCATGTGAAACAAAATGAAAAATGGTCAGTCTAGTTCTTCCAGGAAAGCTGATACTTCGCATGAGCAGTAAAGATTTTCCAACAGGCAGCAGTATACATGTATCAGTGCAGACCCACAGTGACTGCATTAGCATGGTAGAGGGTAATGGCTCTGAGTATCATTTATGCACACTTAACTACCATTTAGTTAATGTTTATGCAGCATTTTGAAAATGTAAAGCGCTATAAAGATGCCAAATGTTATGATTATTAATAATCCAAGTGATAAATATGACTCAAAATTCTATACTCTATCCTTGTCCTTCATGTCAAAGGATGTTTGCACATATAATGAGGACTGCAGTTCAGCAGGACACTTACAGTGTATGCGTTACTTACACTTCATGAGTTTTACACATAAGGGAATAAAGGACTAACTGTTTTCTCCCCAAGTTTACTGAGTGTTACAAAAATACAAATGAAGATGGAAGATTACATTAAAATCTTGCTTTTAAAAATACTGGGTCAGAGCTCTGCTGTAACATTTAAAAGCCTATTTAGTAAGCCTCGCAGGTCAACATGTTTTAATAAAATGTGTTTTCTTTTCAATGAAAGTAAAAGAGGGCACAGAAAAGGACTCGAAGCCAGCAATATATGAGTATCTGCTGTCTGCTCTTTCCACTGCATCCACCACTTACAGCAGCCAGCTGTCCCTATGTAGACCATCCAAGCCTTCACAGATCTATACCTCCTCACTCACATCTTCACTTCATCCCTCAGAGGAGGACTACCCACCACAGAGCCCACTGTCACAGAAAAAAATATTCCCTCGATGATGCTCCTATTTCTCTAAACCACTTCTCTTTTATTTGCCACTCCAGCATCACATCAAACAGGCAGATAGCAAGCACCCAACAAGTCACTAAGGCTCCAAGACACAGGTCTACCCTAAGTGTTTGCCATTGCAGTGGATTACACTTACTGCATTAGACCTCACCAGGGAAGATAAACTGTGAGCCAAGGCCTTTGGTGTCTCCTTTTACATTCACCAAGAAACCATCTGATGCTCTCAGAGAAGTGGCTGTTACTTCAAGGAGGTGATCAGCTTGTGAGGAATTGCTAAGTAAAGACAGGGAAATTTTTTTCCATAGGTTCTTCTGAGGTTTGGAGCAGGCTTTGTGATTGCAGTGGTTTCACCAATGAGACTGAATGTGAAGTTACTTCTCTGAGAGAAACATCTGCCATTCCCCTGACTGGAAAACCAAAATGAAAAAAACAGTTTTCTAAAAGAAGATTTTTAAAAATACCTCCACTCACTTCACTAAACTGGATTTTCCAGAGGGTTCAGCTCCCATTTTGGCATTCTGTTGCCACGGTTGGATGCTGAGCTCTTGGACACTTGGTGCAGCCCTTGAGATTGGGGACACAGGTAGAGAACATGTGGCTAAATCCTCCCTTTGAAGGCTTTCTCCAAGACTTAAAAAACTATCTTAGTTTAAAAAAGGAAAATGAGGGGAAAAAATCCCACAGAGACAGCCTGATCCTCTACTTGCTCAGACTGGTATAAATCAAGAATAACCCCGCGGACTTTCTAGGACTTACACAAGTATAAAACTGCTAGAAATGAAAGGTTCGCATTTCCTAACTTCAGCAGTTGGTTTGGTTTTCTTTAAATAGCTTCATTAATAAATACTTTTTTAAAAGGAAAAAAAAAAAAAGGCACTCTTCCTCCCCCCGTACTAATTGCTAGTGCTCAGATTTAATCTTCAGCATTTATTGTGCTTCACCAAATCCCTAATAATCACCCCAGAAGACTCCTTAACATTGTTGTATAATGGGAAACAAGGGCAGGGTATTACTTTTTCATGTACAAAGATGTTTCATCAGGAGGCCAGATTTCTTCTATGCAGCTAAAGTACATAGAGCCTGACACTTTTAATTTCTTCCGTAATTGTGTCACGAGAGGGGTTTATGTCACTGTGCCTCTTTGCTGAATTCCAAGAGGCTCAATGCTATTCCCATGGTCATCACCTCCTGCCTCTACTTTAAAATAATGAAGATTTGGGCTGAAATAAATTTGAAGATATCAAATAAGGACCCCTTGAGTTCCAGGGAAAGAAAATAAAGCAGCTTTTATTAAACTTGTTATGAGACCTTTCATGACCACTATTCTCGCTGTTCTCTTTGCTCAAAGCCTTTAGAGAATGGTCTCACTTTAGCCTAAACTCAGCTCTTTCTCAGCTCTCTAAGCCTCTGTAAAATTGAAGGACATTCACTCCAACACACGTCTTTAATAACTCAGTATGATTTAAACTTTCAATCTGCATTCCTGATTTCTGTAATAATTGAAAGGAATGCATTAGCAGCAGAAAAAAACCCCCACTTTTGCTTCATAAACTTTACCTTCATTGCCTCAGATTTTCAGTAGTTCTCAATATGTAAGTTTAATGGCGTGACCCTAACAAGAAACGATCAGCAAATGAAACGAACCAGTGTGTAGCTGCTCCACACGGCTACAAGTGTCAGCTGTGGCCTGCCTGCCATTAATTTTATTGTAACTCATTTCTTCAGGTTGAGTACAGCACGATTTAATGTTCCCATTCTCCCATTCCTGTTCTGCATGACAAATTGTTTTAATAAACATAAACCGGGTAATAATAAAGTAATAATAAGCCTAGCACTCACCTTATATCACTGCAGTTAAATTCTCCCACAAGCCAACGCTGGTTACAGTGACAATTACAGTCGGGCCAATCCGCAGCCAGGCAAGCACAATGGACAGATTTAATATCGTTTGTAAATATGATTAGTGTGCTGTCATGTTATTGCAGCCTGGTATTTACATTTCTCTCTGGGGTTATTCACTACACCAAATCAACATTAAATAGTGCTCCCTTCTCTTCCCCTTAAATCAAATATACCTTTCTTTGTGCTCCACTCAGAAGTTAATGAAGAAAATGGCATCGATTGTTAATATTCAGGGATCAATCAGTGCTTTACATGCCTCTTTTTTTAAACAGATGTACATCTGTCTGTATACCCCTGGAAGATTTCTTTCAAAATTCATAATCTCCCCCCTTCCTCCTCCCCTTCCACACACACCCTTTAACATCAACACTCGTCTGCTTAGTCTCTTATGAAAAATGTTCAAATAATGAATGGCTGTTGTTTACAGAAGTAATTTCATGCTACATTTCCATTATTGCCTGGATTTGTTTAGCTTCTCAAGCTTCCCCATTTCCCTGCAATGAACTTTTAAGGAAATATAACCAGCTTTCACTGTTTATGCCATTATGTTTATAATAGAAGCCGCTCTCATTTGTGACATATTGCAACACTTCATAACTGTGTGCAAATAAGCATCCTTAAACTTGTTAAGGTCAATTAATCATTGTACAAAAGCTTTTTTAGCTAGGACTTCCACCAGCATAAATCCAGCCACATAGCAGTGTAATGAAAGGGCTCTAGCGTGGACTCAGGTCCTACATGGCACAATTGTGTGCTTCAGATGTTAATAAAACTGCCTGCAGATGACACAGGTCTTTTTCTCCAAAGTTACTTGGTTCCTGTGGTCAGGCAGCACAGGCTGAATACCTGCAGTCCAAGTCAAGGGAGACAGACAAAAATTTGTAATTACTTTAGTGATGAATTCTCACCAACCTAGCAATTTTAAAAGCCACTTTTTCAACAAGGAATGCAAGGAACGAAGCTGGAAGACAGCCTGCTGAATTTGGGCCCACGGCATTTCACTGGACAGGAATCAACACATGAAATACCATGTAACAAGTACCTACATCAAGACATCATGGAGGACACCATCAAAGGAGCGTGCTGTGCTGGCAGAGTTAAGCCATGGCTCTTCAGGTGCATGTATGGTTTGACAGCATGGAGCTGGCCTCTTCCTACTGCTGTGCTAATGGCTCTGGGAGGTAGGGGTCTCTGGGGGGTGAGGCAGTGATGGCACCGACTGCCTGAGAGCTGCCAGGCACAAACAGTGTTGATGGAAAGAGCCCTTATCAATTAGTATCGATCTTCCCCATACAGAGCCATGGCACATGCAAAGACTTACTCTTGCTCTTCACGCAGCTAAGAAAGAGGAAATATTCATGCTGTTTATATTTATGCTTCCATTTTCAACAAACAGGTCCTCATCTCCTGCACTTTGAACTCAATCAAGACCTACATCTGAAATTTAAGATATACCTTAATTAGACTCAATAGATTTTCTGGATGCCCCAGGCTTAGTGATGTCATGGTGCCTGGGTGCCTATAAAATAAGCCTGGTCTGTGTCACTGGACTTTGCCTGACGTGTAAAAACAATGAAAATAAACCACCCCCACCCCACCCTCAATTAAATTGTAATAGCAAAATTCAGTGAAATCTTTAATACGAATAGAAAATTAAAATGTATAGGATACTGCACTTTCTGAGGATGCCCATATGCATCCAAGTACTTCATGCATTCACTAGTATTTTACTTGCACTTACTTTTTCATACAAATTGCAGTATAAAGAGATGCCCCATTTTAGAAATCTAGCCCCTGATCAACACCAAAATGCATGGCAAAGACTGATAATCAGGTACTCATAATCATTAAAGAGCCGACGCATGCTTTGTCATTTACTGTAAGTTAACTTTCCCATACTACGAGTCTGAGTTAGGAGAAGGGGAAAGAAACATGATTTAAAGAAAGCATTAGCAGTCAGTCAGAGAGTGTAGCTATTTTGTGGGGGATGTAGATAATCTGGAGACAAAAGCAGGACATTTTAAAGACCTATCTCTAGTTGTGGCTTTATTGAAAATGATAGATTTAAGAATGTGATTCATATGGTCACCCAGGGAGAATGGATCTGACTTACTGCGACTTGCTGATATTATTTATTTAGAAGAGTCAAATGTCAAGGCAAAATATTTCTGCTAAAATGTGTATTTACTGAATTTTCCTTTCAGAGCTCAGCAAGGTGACAGCTGGAGAGGGGTGTCTGTGCATGTGCGGAAAAAAAAGAGGGGGAAGAACTGGTGTGTTACTAAACACAAGATCACAGTACTCGAAACATCCTACTGAGATCAGAAGAATTGTGAAGCATACCGAGGTGGTACTCTAGCTATTCATTAGCTGCCTGTATCAGCCGGCCCGGAGATTAGAGCTTAATGCAATGGTGAAGTAAGTGTCCATATCACAGTAGCCATGGAGGAATAGCGAGATGTAATGAAACTGAATAGCTAGCCATTGAAAGTTGAAAAATATATTGATTTTTCAGTGCTTGATCACCCAGGAGGCTTTATCAGGTATGAATACTTGGGAACCATCTGCTAACTCTGTAATGGTATTTTAGGATTTGTGACAGACACCAGCAAAAATAAAACTGCATGTTAGAAAATAACACAAAGTGAAGCCTGCTTCTCTGTAATAGATTCCACTGCTCCACATCTGGTTTCCTCATTCCTCTCTTTTAATTGTTTTCAAATTAGCTATAGCTAATGTGTGAATACAAATTAAAATTAGTACACGGATTCAATTTCTTCCCACCTTTCATACCAAAGATAGCTCAGACATTTATAGCCGCATTTATCTCTACATCAGATTGCATGACTTATGTGGTAAAAATTTCTTTCCTCCCAAAAGGAAGCCAGCAGGACCCCGGTTATTGTATTTAGCTATTGAACCTCGTTGTCAACATTTCTTAAAATTCATTTGTGTAAGTCAAAGAACAAAACCAAACAGGAACAAGCTTGGAGGCACAGTATCTACATATTGTCTGATGTAAATAACACTCCTAGACATGACTGGCATTCTCCAAACAACAATCATTGTTATTGAAATGTGCCTCTATTCCCCTTGTTTTAATACTGAGAATGATTATGAAATCTCTTTGGGTACGATAAATCAGCTGAAAGATGTAATAACATGTTTCAGCTGTTGGAATGGATGTTTGATTACAGCTCTGAGGGTTTTTTCCTCATCTTGTTTCTAGCTTAATTCTTAAACCATTCTGTGATTTAACAAAAAATATATTCCACACATCAACAGCAAATACCCATTCTTGTTTACAGAGTGTGCATAGCTGAGCAGGAACTGAGTTGATTTTAACAATGCAGGAAAATATTTTTCTATTACAGTTTTGGTTAAAATAGTAAGTTAAACTGTCATTTGAAATTATATTCAGTGAACACTTAACTTTAGCACCTAAGTAAAAATAGAAAAGATTAAAAAAAAGGGGGGACAGGGAGTGGAAAGAGAAAAGGAGACCTCGGTCAGACCATGCTTTTTCCAGACACACAAAAAAAACTACCTCTCCTCCCCTGCCTCCCTCCGTAATTCTGCAAGTCACTCTTCAAGTAAGTGGTAGTAGAATTAATTTGCCCCAAAATGGTCAAGTGCAAATGGAGGTAAATTATTTCCCTCTGATTTTACACTGGAGCAGCAACACACAAAAGATGAAGGAAGTCTGACCACACCACGCAGCGGCAGAGAGAGCGAGACAGCTGGACAGAGGCTTTTGAAGGATCTGAGAATCTGTGTACAGCAAAAGCAGCACAGCTTCTCCAGCTCACTCTCCCAGAAAAGATTCTGGCAAATAATGCCTTTCCCTTAAGTGTATTTTGTGAGGGAGAAAAAGTGAAGAAAATATAACTACAGGAAACAAAAAGATTAGTACGTGGGTGGTTTCTTTCTCCAGTCAACTTTCCTTCCTATCCCAAGGGACTGCCCCTGTGCTGACGAGTACTACGGTGGCTGCAAGCACATTCCTTGATGTTCTCCCAAAGTTTGCAAGGCCAGAGAGGCAACTACATTCAAGGCCAGGGGTGGGAAAATTCAGAGAAATCTGGGTCTTCCTGAGGTCTTTAGAACTACTCAGTGACGTGCTGCCAACATTTCAACAAGAGGCTCCTAAGAGAATTCCCTCTTTGGCCTGCGATAAACCCAGTGCCCCAACGGTGCATTTGCTTGCCAAGAGGAGGGGCAAGGGATGAGAAAACCATTGAAGCATTTTCCTCTTTAAATGAAACACTTTCTCATCATCGTAATCAAGCAAAGAGGCTATCCTGCTGGGAGAGCAACCCTACACCACCCATTTGGGTAGAACTGCATATAGTCTATATCCCTGCAACAAAGAGAGTACGTGTTTGTATTGAAGAAATCATACTCGGGATAACAAGACATCCACCCGGAAGGAGTATGCAAGGTCCCCACCATTCCTCCCAGGGGTCCAGAAACCGGTAACCTACAAAACGGTCAGAGACAGCTATTAAGGGCAACTCTAAGGTAACGCTCACACAAGCAGAGCTCCCCTGGGCCTGATCTGCAGCGTGCTACAATCGGACACATGCTGACAACCCAGCTCGCACCTAGGCAGCGACAGAGGCAGGTTTCCTATTCCCCTTCCCTCCTTCATTTATTGTTTGCCTGCCTCCACTTTTGAAACAGGCGGGCTTTTAAATTAGGACACAAAAGTCACTCTTCCCTACAGTCACTAGCACAATGAAGAAAATATGTCTAATGTTCCATGGAATTATAGAATACCTTTAAAAAGGTATTCATCAGTTAATTCACCCCCCTCTTTTTGACCTTTATTCAAGGGGAAAACTGCCAACTGCACAAAACCCTGCCAACTCCAAGAAGCTTAATTGTGCAGATTACAGTCTGTTTGTAACACAGATTATTAAAAGTACACTTGGACCCTTCGTGTCCCCACGTTTGATTCAGTAATAGGTTCTGCATTAGATAAAGGAGATTTGTTTTGATCCCCTCCTCGCAGAGTGCCCTATACCTTTTGTATTCCAGACTCCATCATCCGTGACCTCTTTGCATAAGTGACGGAGCCACAATAGGCTGCTCTGTACTGTAATGCCCAGCTCCCCACTTTTGGGGGTGGAAGAAAGGCAGGGGGAGAGTCACTTCATGGTATAATGGTATTCTTAAAAAAAGTTTTAAAAATACACCTCTCAATCTATAAAGAGCACACTTCTCTGAGAGACTCTGGGACCGTGTGGTGCAAAAGCCAAGCATGGCCATTTTTGAAAGCATAACACATCATATTTTTAAAAAAGAAAAAAGTGAAAATTGCCTTTGAATTTCAGAGACTGAGGTGAAACAGAGTCAGAATGGAAAACTTATCCTAGAAATAAATGAAATAATTTCCTTAGGTTCAAATTTTTTTTCTCTCTTTCTGAGGGTACAAATTTAACGAGAAAGTAATCTCCTTATCCCCCACAAATTTTTAGAAAAGTTGAAGTATTTACATTTGCAACCTGTTTACAAAAACACAGAAATCACTTTTATTTTCTAGCTGTCATTAGGTAGCTACAAATCCATCCTCTCTGCCCCAGAACTAAGGCCTGATCCACAGGCAGCCATCACCAATGCAGAGTTTGGGTGGGAAATTTCCGGCTTTTGCTTTGCATCTTTATTCAGCTTCCTGCACCTCAACATTAAAATAAGCAAAAATTGAGGAGTATTTCTTTAAACACTATCCGATACTTATTTTGTGAGGCTATTGCATATACTTCACTGCCCTTATAAAAGAAGGGAACGTGAGCGGACACACCAGAGCTGTGGCCATTTATGTCAGCCAAGGACACAGGGCTGGCTATTAAAAAAGAGAGAGGGAGTCACACCACGCATGGCTTGTACTCCCCAGGGGGACCCTGCCACAGCTCCTCTCCTTGTTTACTGTCTCATGAAGAAAGTAGGAGGTGGCAACAGCTTTCCCTGATGTTAATGTGCTTTTGGTTGCTTGATAAAAATGTTTTCCTTTCATAATCGCTACACAAGAATAAAAGCACAGAATACACTTTTATTTGAACACACACTTGTAGCTGTATGCCAATTCCTTGCTGCTATACTGTTGATGAGCAGTTGTATGTGGAACAAATTGAAGAAAGCCACAAATTAATTTCCTAAATGTGTTTTCTTCTCCAATGGTAAGGAAGCGATGAGTTTTAGATGAGAAAGAACATCTATCTGCAGCTCAATGAACTGAGAACTCAGAAAGAAAACTCCTACAGTCTTCTTAAGTACCTGAGTGACACAAAAGTAGAAGTCTCCTCAAATTTTATGATGAAACTAAATAGAGTCAGCAAATTGAGAGGATGACAAGGATGGAGGAAGACTGAGACACACCAGAAGTACTGTGATAAATGAAATCAACACCTTCTTGTCTTTAACAAAATAGTGCTGGTCCTGTGATACGTACCATAAGCTGTCATACTCCTTTTGTTACACTTCAGCAAAAATTGGCAGCTCACTACATGTCCAGTTCTCAGTATCAGATGCTACCTGTCATATTCAGCGCAGTTGTGCTTCACTTAGTGGAAAATCAAGAGGGCAGCAGAAGTGATTAATTCTCTTTACTACATTGTACTTGAATACCTTTCTGCTATGAGACACAAATGAACTCACATTGGGCACATATTTAGGAAAATTAACTCCTACAAATTTTATTTTCAGCCGCAAAGAATGCTACAGTCTTCTTGAAAGCCCATGAAACTCTGCTCCCATAGAACCAGGATTGCCAATGTTTATAAATTAGCTCCAGTGGAAGAAGCTCACTGCCATGCAGATGGAAGAAGGAATTCTGCAAGGATATCTCATTTCTGGAGCACCGTGAAGCAACTTGACAGGATCGCTCTAATTCTTAGGTTCTACTGCTTACCTGTACATGTAGCTTTGGTGTAGTAAAGTAGGTTTACTGAATGCTCTTAGCATCTGGGTAATTTTACAACAGTGGAGCTGTGTAACCACATACCTTCAGTGTTAAATGCAGATGCCATTGTGCAGAGCAATTCCCACCTTACTTCATTGTTTTAAATTCTAGTAGAACCTCATCTTTCCTCCTTATGGCCAGCAGGTATCGCTTGAGCAGACTGCTTTGCCTATCATGCTACTAATGTCTTCCTTACGGGACTTTCTTGCTTTTAGCCACCCTTGATGATGTGCAGAACATTTAAGGGAGGTCCGTGCCCAGTGGTGCTGGACACAGAGTACTGGCTTCTCCTCACTTCTGGCTGACAAGTTACTTCCAAAGATAGATGTAATGGCTTCAGATGTTTTACTGGGTAGGTAACTGCCATCTCAGAGTTCGTACAACACTGCAATATGCAAAAAGGGGCCACTATGAATATAACTTAAGAGGGCAGGAAGGGTAAGACCCATGAAAGCAAGGATGGGGTACTATTGTCCTTCAAGTTAAGATCCAATCTTGCCTGTTAAACCATCTCTGGAGATCAACAATACACAGGCAACGCTGTTTGGTGCCTGTCCTCTCCTAATGCTGCATTTAGCCCACTGGTAAACAAACTGAATTTAGGCCTTTAAGTGACAGTTATGTAGCGTCCTGACCAGAACGTGACAGAGAAAGGAATGCCCTCAAAGGGAAGAAGTACCCACCATCCCTGCCACTGTTATGGGAACTCTTTCTGGTGAGACAAGTGAACTATCTTACTTGAAAGCACTATGTTTCAAATGGGCACCATCTGAAGATGTTAGAACTTTTAGTCAACGATTTATTTGTGATATTTGTATAGAGAAAGCTCCAAACTTTGCTGCATGTATACACCTCTGAACTCACACTAGTGGTGATGTGATTACCAGCACAATCAGCTACCACAGGGATGGTGAAAAAGATCATAATCATTATACTATGACATCAAAATCAAGAATTTTAAGATAAAGTACCTGAAATTCAAAATCATCAGCTGCAATAGAATATTTTTCCAAGTTTTCCTGTAAGGTATCAGCATCTGGTATGATACTTCAAACAGCATATTTCAAAGTGGAAGAAGTCAATGAATGTTAATCCTTGCTGAAAGCTGAACAGTAATTTTCACTAAGTGATACAGAAGTAGCAAAAAGGGCTCCCAGAAGACAGACTTTCAATGTGCCTCCCTCCATACTTCACATGTAAATAAACTTTTTTTCTTTAAAATGTTCAATAGTGCTAATTTTGATTTGTCAGGAAAATTCTGGTTAGTTGCCAGTCCAGAATTACTCCTTATTTTTAAATAAGATGGTTAAGGATTCAGACATGTGAAACTAGATGATCACATGACTCCTACTTAGTCCGATATAAACAGAAAACTATCAAATATTGAAAAATACATAAGAGCATTAGTTTTCTTTTTTTCCTTTCTTATTTCCTCTGAAATCATTTGGGTCCCAATGCAACAAAACAGGTTCCACATCCTTATCTGTATAAGGCTGGTTTTGCCTTATTGCTATGCAAAGTAGGTGTAAAATGCTAAAAATTAGAATGGTAATATTTTATAAGCACTTTGTAGTGGTATAAATAATGAGAACTCAAACAGAAACAGGTTTTCTCTCCTTCAGAGGTTTTTTGAGGTTCTGTAGTTTTCAAGCCTCATATTTGGATAAAAAGCACTTCCAAAATCTTGAAAGTGTTCATAACTCGAAATCAGAAGACCACTTGGTTTGATCATTTGATCAAATACATTGTTTGGCAACCTAGGGATGTTTCACTTCCACTTGACCACTTAATTTTAAATGCTTTCTAATTTGGTTCTGAACCTAAGATCAGAAGACTTTGTGCTAAAATATGAAAACACATGCCTGACATTTTCAAGAGCCTGAAACCATTTGTCAAAAATTATTCCGCTGCCCCCCCCCCAAAAAAAAAAACCACCCAAAACCAGCTTGGACAAACCACAAGAGCTGGGGAAGTGTGCCAGGTCAGTTATAACAACAAGAGATCATGAAGGGCAATTAAGACCCAGGTTAGATTCCACAAAGCAATTTGGAAATAAACATCCATGTGTTCTGTTTTGGGCCCCTCGCTACAGGACATTGAGGTGCTGAAGTATGTCCAAAGAAGAGCAACAAAGCTGGCGAAGGGTCTAGAGACAAATCTTATGAGGGGCAGCTGAGGAACTGGGGTTGTTTAGCCTAGAGAAAAGGAGGCTGAAGGGAGATCTGTAACTACCTAGAAGGAGGCTGTAGTGAGGTGGGTGTTTGTCTCTCTTTCCCAAGTAACAAGTGATAGGACAAGAGGAAATAGCCTCAGGTTGCACCAGGAGAGATTTAGGTTGGATATTAGGAAACATTTTTTCACCGAAAGGGTTTTCAAGCACTGGCACAGGCTGCCCAGGAAGCAGTTGAGTCACCATTCCTGGAGGTATTTAAAAAACATGTAGCTGTGGTGCTTGGGGACATGGTTTAGTGGTGGACTTGGCAGTGTTAGGTTAATGGTTGGACTTGATCTCAAGGGTCTTTTCCAACCTAAATGATGCTATGACTCTATCCATTTGATGACCTATGGGAAAAAACGCCAAGGCCACATGTTACGCCAGCCTGCCACCCATGCTGCTTTGTTAAATGGCACACAGACTTCCAGCTTTGTGCACTCTTGCTTTTGCCAGCTGTTCTCTAGCTCTGGCTGTGCTAGCTTGGCCCTTCCCCGTGCATCTCCACCAGGGAACTGGGAACTCTCTGCCCTCTCTTGTGTGTTTGTCCCAGCAAAGCTGTACCATGGAGCTACAACCACAGCCCCTGACTACTGGCATGAAAAGTCCTGAGAAGCTGGCTGGGAAGTGCCCATGCATCAGAGGGCTCCACGCAGCACTACGCTCTCTCCAGCACTCCCACAGGAAGGGTATCTGCAGGGGCCTGGGAGAGCCGGAGCTCCACAAACGTACAGCAGGCTGCTGAGAAAGTGCCCTTGAACCTGCCTCTCTGAGACCCCCAAGGCCTGCCACACCAGTGCTGGGCAACAGATAGATACTCCAGGTGCTTTTTACCACTGGCAACTCCCTAAACTAGTGAAAAAGTACCAAGAAGTTTTCTTGTTTTCAGTTTTCAGTAATTCTCCAGTTATACAAGAACACTGTGCAAATCCATTTAGGGAAGTGAGAAAGCCACCACCACAATCAGCTGCTAGACAGTCAGGTAATAACTACGAAGAGAACCAAGGCAATATGATGCAACTTTATCTTCCTCTAAAGAAAAATCAATCCATCCTGGTGATGAATATGTTTAAACTCTGCAGTTAAGACGTAGCATCAAAACAGTAACAATTTCTAAAAAGTACAGGATTTGGAAGCTATACTATATTCCAACTCTTAGTGCTTTCCCTTTTCCGATTATCAGTATCCCCATCATCACAATCCTTAAGTGATTTGCTAACAGAATCAGCGTTCAACTGAATAAAACAGACGGTATTCTGCATAAATACAAACTGTAAGACTACGTAATGAGCCTTTTGCCATACAGGTCAGCTATATTAAATTTATTACAAGATCTCAAAGTTTTTGCAGAACCAAAAAAAAAAAGTTATATGAGAATCAACTCCTTTAGGTAAACAGCCTGTGTAAAACTTGAAGCATTGTGTACAATAAATGTGCATATGCACTTGTACATACTGTGTAATTAGGTTTTCTTTTTACCCTCAACGGGAAATATTCAGGAAAGAAAAAAAAAATATTCAGTGGTATTTTCTACCATTTAAGACCAGTTATAGTTGCATGTTCTTTACTGTAATACAGAAAGAAATTTATACTGGTCCATGAACTCCTACACTGGTATTTCTCTCCCTCTTCTTCCCCTTTTCTTCTATATTAAAATTACATCCAGTTTTTCTCATAAAATGCATTTTGTATTTGATAGAGAAAGTCCATGTCCCCCAAGAACTTAAGTTACAAAATCTGTGAATGAAGACTTAATTATCTGGAGTTCTTTAAGAAAATCCATTACATGGCCCAAAGTACATTAAAAAATTGATGTGAAATTTTTCAGCATCTACCTCTTCTTTCACATTTCCATTGTAATTTCTGGCTGAATATCTGTTGTGAACCATGAAAACTACTTGCCTACTACCTTTTAAGAAACTGGCTTTCTGATTAACAAAGAGCTGTTTCACTAGTCTTGTCCATTACAACCAATGTTGTCTTTACTTATGCATATCATTTCCTATATCTACAATTCAGATGGTTTTGCCCTATGAGACTAACGCAGTTTTAGCCTCAGCAGCCCCTAAGACAGACAGCTGCTATTTCCTATTGTGTCTAAATAAAGTGGACTTAATTTAGATCAAAACATAGAATATATTGTTCTCTTGCAGTATAATTAAAAATCTATTTGTTTAATTAGAAATTTTCTCAAGATGAGGGATATGTATTCTAGAATATATATTTTTTTTTCCCCTCTTTTCCTGGTAGGCATGGCTCTGCAGTCAGCCAGCACAGAGGTACAGCTTTAGCTCAGTCAGGAGAAGTCAGAGATGCAGTACTGGGTGCGATCTTCCTTTGATGGTCCCAACAAGGTTCACTTCCCTTCCTGGTCAGGGCTATACCTCATTCAATAAGGTCAAGTGCTTATGAAAAAGATCTTGCTTCTGAAGATGACAGCACCTAACCTAACAACGGAGAGAAAAATCTAGAGATACAGGTAGTCACTGCCCCGCACTGCAGAGGCCATGGCGGGACAAAAGAACAACCTCTTAACCTACCCCATCTACAGGCACCCAAGGTACTTCTCATTTCGATTAGCCAAGTCCACGCACAGCTGAGAAAGTTGGAGTGTTATTGCTATAATTATTATCTTCCTTTTCTATTTTCCTGCCTTCCTCACCCCTGGGCTCTTTAAAGAAAGACTCCCAGGAGCTTCCATTCAAGTGGACTGAAAACAATGTCAGTGGGAGCTAACTTCTGCAGCACCGGTTGTTGTCACCGATGACCTATTCAACAGCAGCAGCACCAGCCTGGCTTTGTCTTCTGCTCTACTAAACAAACTGATGGCAGACTCAGTCCTGCTGCAGAAATATTGAGAATTAAAGAAAGCACAAAGGGCGCAGGCAGCAGGGTTGAAACATTTAGTGGAAATAGGGGAGCTGGTCAATAAAAGGGGATGGAGACTGGATCAAAAGGGGTTGACTTACAATGGGACATGGGCTAAAAAGGGGTGTGCACTATCCCACAGGTCAAAAATGACAAAACATTGTGCTCCTGAAGCTGTCACCTTCTGCACAGTAGGGGGACATCTGGGAGCAAGAAGAAATGCAGAGCTAGCAACTCAATATATACGTAATGTACAAAGAGAAAAAGAAAAAAACGTAAAGGGTGAAAATCTGTGGTACTTGCAACAAGCTGAGACCGCTGACCTCAACGAACCAAACAAAAGACATTTTTAGAGAAGACATAGGAAAGAAAGAAAAACAAAGTATGATAATGAAGGGTGAGATTTTGGTTAAGGCATTCATCTGGGACTTGGGAGAGCTGGTTCCATTCCAAGACTCTGCCATGTATTTCCTGCGGGACCAGAAGCGAGGCCTTTAATCCCTCTGCAATTCAGTCTTCATCAGTGAATAAATACTCAGGGAGAAGATATGACATGTACTTTGTGTGCGGGGTCCTCTGAGCCCAGCCATACTTCACTTATGTAAAAGCAAAAAAGTTTGTTGAAACAGGCAGATGTGAGAAATTCCTAATTTTGAATTTTTCTATTTTGCAGGCATTTAAATGGATCACATTTATTCTTAAGTAAGTTTTCAAAGCATTAAACTTCCAATCACACCTTTCTATCATTTTCTACCTTTGAAGCACTGAATACAAATATCCAGCTGGTGTCCAGTGAATACAGATACCTGAACGATACCCAGAGATTTTTCTGTGTTTCCTATTTTACCTTTTGCTCTTGTGTCGCATTCCAAAACCCATTCTCTTCTGGAGAAGTTAGAGGAGATGAAAAGAGTGAAATCATATCGACTTTCCAAAATGAGGGGAAATATAAGCTAAAACATCAATGATATTTGAGAAAAGTAATTTCCTTACTTTAAGGGGGTTTGACCTGTTTTCAGCGGAAAGGGAGATTTTTTTTTATCCTTTCTTCTTTCATGTAATTTCATTTAATTTAAATGCATTTCCCTCCTTAACTTTTTTTGCAGAATGAAAGAAGCCCAGAAGAGTAAAACAATGAGAGAAAATAGATTTTTCCTGGATATTAAAAGACCCACACACATTACAGTAACTTTTTTTTTTCCTTGAAAATTTGAACTAAACCCCCATGTCTCCCACCATGCATCATGAGAAAATGCATCCAATTAAATGCTCTTCTATGTGACCATCCTTGATAATAACAACAGGGTCTCCTAGATCTTGTGGACTGACTCCCACACCCATCACTGGGATGACTGCAGCCAGACAGGAACACACCTTGTCTACCTTGAGGTAATAAACCGCTTTCCTCATGTCACAGCAGAAAATAAGGATGGCAGGTTCTTATGCCCAGGCATGTAGCACCGTTACGTGTCCTGGACAGTATGGAAGAGCTGCCTGTACCCTTCAAACCTGTGCAGAGATAGCATGAAGATCACTGCCCCACTGATGAGCTGCTATTTGACAGACAGAGCTGCCTGAGTGTGCCTAGAAAACACCTGACCTGCCTAATCATCAGCTGCTCTTAACTATGGTAGTTCCACAGAAATCAATTCCCAGATCTGTCCTCAGAGTTTAAATGCTGGCCACCTGGCTGATAGTCTCACAAGTAATAAAGTAATTCAAACAGGTCAAGTTACCAACGCAGAAACAGTGAGGGGTTTTTTTGCTTCCTGCCATGGAGAGAAAAAATTCCAGTCTCTGTTCAGAATTGGCCGTCATTATTAAATGCACACATGGATGCGCTTTTTGGCCATGATATAAATGACTTAAAGCTGTGATTCAAATAGGTCTGTAAAGTGGTTCTATGATGTTCCTCTCCCTTCCTTTTTTTTTCCTTTTTTTGAAACTGTCTCTGCTCCACTGTTCTTTGTAGAGATAAGCCCTTGAAAATCACCCTTCTTAAGGTGTAAACTTGGTGACTGTACATTATAGTTAAACATTTGATTTGTTATAGGCTAGAAAAATAGAGAACTTGAAATCTCTTCATGGTGTATTAAAGGTCACACAATTATAATAAAAACTTGCTCC
Organism: Falco rusticolus; assembly: GCF_015220075.1. Taxonomy (NCBI): domain Eukaryota; kingdom Metazoa; phylum Chordata; class Aves; order Falconiformes; family Falconidae; genus Falco; species Falco rusticolus. The sequence goes on from NC_051196.1 coordinate 7,665,333, forward strand.
AGCAGCTCCAGTCACCGACAAAATCAGTCTCAAATTTCCAGCGAACAATGAAGTCCCCACAGAGTTTCAGCTTCCCCGGGAAATCAGGGTATCTCAGGCTGTGTTGATTTTAAGGATGTCCTGAATGCCCATCATAAAAAATGTGTTACTCAACACAGTCACAGCTCTTGCAGGGTCCTCTGATTGAAAAATATGCTTTTTATTTTACAGCCATTTGGGGCATAGCATTTTTCTGGTTTCCGAAACTTAAAAAGCAGCCAGCTCTACTCTGTTCGGGTGAGACACTACCAGCTTGAATGTCATTTCATAGTATTCCACACATCAAAATAAAATAATAGTAATACAGAACAAAAATCTACATCTTCACAATACAAACTAATCTTCCGGCTTCCCATCAAGCGAAACATATTGACAACTGACAATAGGCAATTAATAGATTAATGAGCATAGCTCTTATCTGTCTACATTATGAGTTTATCTGGTTGTAACAGGATGAACACAACACGGGCCTGTGCTCACAGGAGTGCTGTCCCAATAGAAATGAGATCACTGCAGCAAGATATGAATGCAGTATTTTGATTACCAGGTATGGCTCAATGGAAAAGACACCCCCACCCCACCCCCCACCCTGCAGACTTTATTCTATACGTTTTTAAATTATTCAAGGGCAAAGAACAGAATATAATTTACTAGAGAGAGAATTAGAGGAAAAGGTTTTACAAAAGTAGGAGAGATTAGGTTTTGATCCAGGGTTAAGATGACTGCCTCTGGCACACAGAATCTGTCAAGATAGGTGATGGAATGTTAAAAAAATCCAAAACACCTTTCCACCTAAAACTGAACCTAAACCCAGTGATGTCTGCAGTGTGAAATAATAAAATTAACTTTAAAAAATCCTTCAATAACCCAAATTCAAAAATCTGACATACAAACTAGTTTTTCAGTGGCTCTAACTCCAAGAAATGGCGCTGCTCTTTCTGACAATGGTAAGCTCATTCATACCATGGATAAATTTGATCTGCAGAAGTACAGAGGTGCACTGGGGAATGCTGTGCTTTGCGTGAAACCAGCAGAAAGGCAGTCTTTCCAAATGACCAAGGTAGGAAGGTGAACAAGGTACGAATTTGGGGAGCCAGAGTATCATTATCTTAATTGTATCCTGATGTTTCTCCCCAGGTCCCTGGTGGTATGCTTGCTAGTAACGTACCTCCCCAGTTCTGTGCTTATACATTCCCTATTTCTACCACAGGAGGAAACCAGCTTTGCTTTTCTTGTGCCCAGAGCCAAGTTCTGCCTTCTTCTCGCATGCATAATCTAAGTTGTCTCAACAGAGCTATTGTACGGGTAAAGTGAATTTGCCCTTGATAGCATTATAAAGTTTCAAAATAAATATTGTGATGTTTTGTGGGTTGGCAAACACAATCTGCAATTTGCTGTGTGGAAATTGTTGTTCTGCTCCAGAATTATGCAGGTTTTCATCATGACTAATGACATGAGGCAAACACAGCATGACAGTTGCATGTTGATCGTTCTATACAATTTTGCTCATAGGTTATTTATTGGGTTTCTTTCAGAGCTCAGTGCAGCTAAAAAAAAACCACCAGTGGAGTAAACTTTGGATTAGGCTCGATGTTATTGCTTTGTAATACACAATAAGAACTCTGTGTGTGTGTGTGTTATTCTGATTTGGACCAAGCCTCCATATAAAAATGGAGCCATGATCCTAACGATGACAGCCTCCTGGGAATGCTGCTGTGGTGGTCCCAGGCACTGCTGTCCCAGCCACTCACTACCAGCCCAGGCAGAGCAAGACCTGCCTCTGCATCCCCACATCAGGGCACAGCGTCAGAGGTGCTGGGGGAGCATTGCATGGGTTGCTCTCTGCCCACTGGTAGTTAATTCCAGCAGTGGAGCAGGGGAATAGCTGCAGGCAGGAGCATTTAAACCACAGAAACAAATACTGCCAGAGGACATCTCAAAGCTTTGTAACACCCTTTACACCTGGCCCTCTGCTGTTTTAAGCAACTGTCATGTTGAAACAGCAGGAAGGGGCTCAAAGGCTACTTCTGCATGTGTCTGTTCAGATGACAAAAGGAGCCATACAAGCCCAGAGAAATACAGTATTATTACATACTGCACTGAAAAGGGAATTCAGTTTGTGTCTCATTTTTAAGAGCTAATATCCTTTTATCTGATCAAATGGTAAACAGCATTGGTAAATCAAGTTTTGATGGCATATGTATTTGCAAACAAAACTTTATATTCAACCTTTTCTAAGATGATCCCACAAATCTGTATTGATATCCTCTGTGGTCACATTCTTTAAAATCCTGGAAAATAGAACAGCCTCCCATGCACTGCTTTAAACCATGTACACGCACTTCTACATTTCCTAATTGAATGGGACCTTCTAGGCATGCAGTGAAAAGCAGCTTTGGAAAATCAGTGTAGAGAGGGACAGAATGTTTTCCAAATGCTGATTTTATTCTGTTCTTGGGTATTCTATTCCACAGAAAATCAGACTAAAACTTCCCCACTGAGAACTGCAATGTGTCATCTAAACACATTCCTCAGTAATGCACTCTTCCTCAGGGATGCCGTGTTCAAGGATGCCTCCCAGAGCACCCTGCTAGACTAAGCTGAAGATCCTGGCCCCCCCAAGGGGAAAGGCACAGGCAGCACGGTGCAAAAACTGAGACGTTACAGTTCTCTTAAATACATTCCTTCCTTGGGCACTGCTAAACATTGTTTTAGCTGGATGCCTCAGGACTAGTCTGGTGTAACAGCCTTGTCACCTTGCTTTGTCACTCCTCTTCCTAGGATTTGGGACACCAATACACTGGAAGGCACAAAACCACCTGTACTATCTCCTGGCAAAACCAAGCCATAAGTGTTTAATGCAGCTTGGTACGTTTGCCGCTTATCTCCACGGTAAAAGTAGAAGAGAAGACGCAGGCATCTGCCTCCAGCACTTCTGGGAAAACTCTTCAGTTTTATGGACTGACATGGGATCTATCTTTTGCAGTTTCTGCGGGGAACTGTTGACAGAACTATCAAGAAACCTCCCCTGCCTGTTTTACTGAGAGATGCATCCCAGATTAGAGGACAGGAAACAAATTTTAGTAGAGCAGTTGCGACTCACTTGTTTCTTTGATACTATGAAATGTACCATACTGAAGAGGTCACCAATGAACTTCAGTGTTTATGGAGAATAACTGTAGCACTGAGGAGAGCAGTCCTTTGGTCACAGGAATTGACATCAGTTCTCTTAAGTAGATGATGCCCGCTTGCTCAATTTTTTATATGGAGAATTAAGAAAAATCCTCCTGAGCCTGCATTTGAATGTGTGGACAAAAACTGCCTCGACAGAGAACAAGGGGAAGAAAAACAATGATCAAGAGTTGACATTGCTGACTGGAGTGAAACTACTAATAGACAACAGCTTCTGTTGACATAATACAGTGCTGCTCCATTGAGGCCAGGGGAAGCAGGAATGTTTTATCTTGGCTAAGAATACCCGGACACAACCGTTTCTCACTTTTATATTATAATGAACACTTCAACATGCTTAAACATTTTCCTGTGAAGAAGTTAATGAAGCCTTGCTTAGATCTGTGGACACATTTACAGCCCTTTATTTAGGACACAGGAAAAAATAAGGTCCTTTATGAAATCAGCTACATGAAGCAACAGGAGCCATTATCCAAAACGGAGAGATCACAAGGCATTTTAAGCAGCAGATTAGTTAAATGGTTACCTTCAAAATTGCTATTGCAATGGTGAAACAGGCAGGTCAAAGATTTCAGACACACCTAAGCATGAGCTGGGGGGAAAATACAAACCCAAAAATGACAGGAGTAGATAAGTGTTGGTTCAGGGATGTTTTAGACCTGATAGCAAATACATTACCCACTGTAGAATCTTTTCTGCACTCAGGAAAAGCAATGGGACATTGTACGTTCTTCGCAAGTAAACAGGATCGCGCCACATGTAGAACCAAATTTGGTATTAATTCCTCCTATCACTGTTGATCTCTGCTGTTCCCCCCGAGTCTGGAAAATGAGCTAGCAATTCAGCTCAAAAGAGCACAATGCCAAATAAGCAAAAGCCAGCTGAAGAGAGCTACACGCACATTCTCCTCTCTCACCACCAAAGTGCGACTCTGCTCTCCCAACCTCTTTGGCCCCCTGTTTCAGTCTGTAAAATGGAAACAATCTTGCAGGACAGAGTGAGACCCTCAGATCATGAGCCCACTCAGCGAACTCTGGAAGAAGGAGCACCCCTTCTGGCCTTCAGCATTTTTAAGTCTGCAGTACCTCCTATATGGCAAGTGCTACCTACATGGGGAACATCTGTTTTATTTCTATGCACAGAAGCTATTTTTGCTTAAAATATTTGTGGAAAAACACCAGTTTCAGATGCATGACTGATGAACCTCAATTAAAATAGGAAAGGTTTTAATACAAAGTTCTTTACACATCTCAGACCTTGTGAAATAACATGAACTTTGAATGTAAAAGAGCCTATAGATGCATTTTTTTACAACAACAGTAATTTAGAGATCAAATACCTTTTCCTGGGAGATCCGCCATACTGATTTCTGAGAATCTAATGACATACACAGGATGTTTAAAAGGTAGAATGTAGAAAATTAATTGTTTCATTAATTAGTTTGGCAAGGCCTTCAATACTAAAGTTACATGTATTTTTACATAGGGTTGGGCAATCAAGCTCAGATTTTTTCAGTATTCATGTTTCGGCACTACTTGTGTTCTGTGTTGTTTCACAAAAAAAAAAAAATAAATAAAAAAAATTAACTGAGATTGGAATTTGCCATTCTGCTGAGATTTCTAAAAATCCTTCCAGAAAACCTTCCATTTAACTTGCCTGGAGTGAGAGAGTTGATGCATAGTTTTCTTGTTCTCAGAGCTCCATCAAAGTCCTACAGTTATGCTGTCCCTGTAATACTGGCATCACATTTCACACTCAGATCATGATGAGCTGAATTTTCAGTAGAACTGATTGAATTTTCAGATGAAACAACTTCTCATTGCAGTACACCAGCTTGTTCAAACAGAATGTTTTAGGCTTTGACAACCTCCCAGCTCAACACAGACAGGCATGTCTTATAAAAACACTTGTGGGGCTCCTAAACCTACATTCTTTGGCAAGGAGGTGATGGACTTCCTAGGTTGCCTGTGACACCTCAGGAGCTGCTTTATTCCATTTTGAACAGAAACAAGAATAAGAAACACTCCTCTTTCTGAAGCCAATGTTTCTGAACCTCCTTTCTATCTCTAATACTGTTTGCATCTCATTCCACATCACAAACATCCCAACAAAGGTCTTCCAGCAACACAGAAATGTTAAATACCACCTTCTCCAGCCTGGGTACTCATAAGAGCAAGAGGGCTACAAGGAGGTGAGGAACAGCACTGAGAGAAGTGTTGCAGCAGCACACTCTACAGAGTCTCCACACAGATTCACCTAGCTGCTGAAGTACCGGACTGGCTTGATGACTTTTTCTATGTAGGACCAGCCCAGCTTTCACTTTGGGTTTTATTGCAGGAAAAAGCTATTCAATGCTAGTCACTTGTGGTTGCCAGTACTTAGCATTACCTAATTTTAACAGGAGTACTCTAGGACACCCAAAAGAAACACATGGAAAAATCCGTATAAATAACTGTAATGCACCAGACTCCCAAAGCAAAGGGCACATCCTCACAGCCTGCCCTGTCTCTCCGCAAATGATGACACAACATGCTGAAGAATCCTCCTGCACTCTAGAGAAATAAAGAGGAACAGGGAATATTTTGGAAGGGAAGTGTGAAATGTAGGAGGGCTGGGGAACTGTCTTCCTTATTTTTACATATTTTCACCTTCTGACATACGTAAGTATACATACACGTACCTTTGTGTGGCATTTCACTCCCTAGTAAATATCAAATACTCATGAAGAGTTTCTGAAATTAGGAGGAACGCTCTCATGGTTTACGTGCTCCCTCTAAGAATACCACATCATTTCAGTCAAGACAGAGGCAGGGTCTGGACAATATTCTAAAACGTAACAAGGTCTACCTCATCAAACGCATCGCTCCTACTGAAAACCAAGTACCCGTTGGCCTCAGTGCTGCCGACCGTACACTGTGTGCAGCCATTAAATAAACCCCCCAGCATTTTACCAAGCTTGGACAATCACACTGGACAACATACCAAGATCAATGCGGGAGATGAGGATAAAGACCAAACAGCTCTGGAGATGTCCTAGAGAAGTCTAGTAAACAACAGCCCTCCACAGAGAAAGGTGATAGAAAAATCAAATCACACTGAAATTTATTGAAGCTTAAAGCTGCTTACAAAAATGCTCAAGGTGAACGATTAATTTCAAACCAGGCCAAATTGAGGAAAAGAACCTTGATGCACACACCAATTTTGTTCCTCAAAGTCAAGAATTGCCTAATCAATAGTAGTGCTAAAAGGAGATGGGCACTCTCAGGGGTACCATTACAATGAATTGCACTGGGTTTTAGCCACCTGGCTCCCAATTGCTTTAATAGATGTCACATGGCTAAAGCCCGGTCTAAAGCTTTAAAACGTCACCCCTTGGTCTTCCTGAGCATCCACTGCTGTTAGGTGGCAAATGTGAAACAGTGGGAGGGACTGTGAGATTTACTCCTGTATTGACCAGCACCAGAACATGCCCAGGAATTTTCACTGCTGTTGCAAGTGTCAGTTACTAGGTGAAGAAAGGCAAAGCAGGAGAGGTAAAAGAGGTGAGAGAAAGTGAAAAAAACTGTACTTAACCCTTCCTCTGTTGACATGTTGATAGCAGGCTGCATCAGGTACTCACATTGCTGGACTAATCCAATCAGCCCTCCTCTGCCATTAGCTAAAAATAAATAAGGACCTTTTAGGTAATGCTCTGACTGCTCCCCCCATTCCAAACTGTGCTCAAAATCTTACTGGAAAACCTTCAAGGGGTTTAAGGTTTTAAATCAAACAAAGAAGCGGACAAAAGGAGAAAAATCCGATCAGAGCAGAAAGGGTTAGCTTACACAGGCACTGATTTTTTTCCATTTTCACCAGCACCGAACTCCACAGGAGCAGTAGCTGGAGAGACAGAAGGAAGCAGGTAAATAGAAGAGGAAGGAAGAGTTTCTTTCATGCTTATATTATGCATAATTTTAGACAAGGAGAGGCGGCATCCTGTCAACAAGATCTGGGCTTGACTTGATTCCTGGGACTGCTAGTGGTCAGCTATGGGATGGTGAGCAATCTGTTCCCTTTCTCTGACAGTTCTACAGCCCCAGAGCCCTCCAAGGATGGGACTGCCCTGCTGTGCCTAGAGAAGAGCAATGGGAGTTGGCCTTGGTAGTAGGCTCCTCACGAGAGGTCACTTTGTGGTGGGGCTCTCACAGAATATATAACTGCCAATTAACAGCAACCACTTTTTAATAGAAAGTGCACAAATACTGTCACGAAGAACAACAAATGTTCTTAAGTGGAAGTGGGTGGGGAAAGGGAACAAAGAAAATAAGTAAACCAAAGAACGTAAAAAACCCAAAGAAACTGAAAAAAAAAAATCCTTGAAGAAAACCTGACCCTGCCAGTTATGAGTGGTGCAAAAAAAACCCCCCAAAAAACCCAACAACAAACCAAACCAAAACAATTTGTGTACTATCTATCTTCCTGCCAGTCATTTAGAATACTGTGCTTCTAAAGCTTAGAAGGGTAATGGTTAGCCCGTGCTTTATAAAAGAAGAAAAGGAATGGAAAAATCTTCCCCAAAATAGCAGAAAACTGTTATGAGCATGCAAAACCTAGGAAGTGGGTTTTTTCTATATATGAGCTTGAATGTATTTCATAATATGACCCCTTTCCATTGAACCCTACATACATTGTATGTGCTTTAGAATAATAATTATTAAAAACAATAGAATGCCCTGAGCCAAAGCGAAACTGTATACTGTAAGAAACAGCATTGAGTTTGCTATTAAAATAAAGGACAGAAGTCTGATAAGGAGACGGTTACTTGCAGGTCTGATCCAGATCCCATTAATTTGATAAGTTTTGAATCCAACTATGAGTGTAGGCCTGGCTCACAAGCCACAGAGCATTTGCGAGTGCTACTGTTACGCTGGCTTTTGCAGTCTCTCTCTTCATAGACGTTAGAGCCAAACCCCATCAGTTCCCCTTAGTTGCGCTGGATTGGCACTTTGGAAATCCTGGTGGACAGGAAAGGTTTAAATCCTCACATCTGAGGAGTAAAAGCAACACAGAGCTCAGCTACTGGCTAAAAGTGCTCAAGAAAAATGAAGGTAGAAGAATTGGCAGGAAAAGGAGAAACAACAAGCAATAATATGGAGGGGGAAATTAAATTGTAAAAAGGTACAGCAGGGAAGGGAGAATAGGAGACAGTATGGGAAACAGTGGGGGGAAATTAAATTAATCAAAAATAAGGAAAACATTTAGGGAAACGTAAACAACGAGAAACAGAGGGGGGCACACAAGAGGCAAGAGGTATATTGGAGGCAACAGAAGGAAAGAGTGAGGCAATGAGAGAGAGAAAGAAAAGCTGGGGGGGAGGTGTGAGAAACTGAAAATGGCAAGACATAGGAGAGAAAATGGAAGAGAGAGGAAAAGGGAGGTAAAGAGAAGGATTTGTACAGGGAGAGGACCAGAAAGAGCAGAACAATCCTACGGAGCCTGCTGTGGTGGGTCGCAGAGGAGTTCACAAGCCCATGCACTCCAACTATTTCTTTTTGATTCTGTGTCATTGTCAGGCTTCAGACTGCAGCTGCAAATTGTTTGTCTGGCAGTTCTGGTAGGTTTGATTCAATAACTCCTATAAGAGGGCAGGCAGGATATCAATGCTGCTTTATTGCCTTTTTCTCTGCCTACAATAGCAATCCTCCAGTTATACAGTATTATAAAGTGCCATCACTGGGGGTTGTATCTCAGCATAGTCACATCTCATCTTCCTTGACTATAATAAGCTGGCAAAGGTAAAAGTCTGAAACTATGTAAGCTTCATGAAATGATTAACATTCAGGCCTAAAGACTGGTGTCAGGGTTGGGCACTGAGCAAACAACAGACCCTCACTTCCCAAGTACCACAGTGAGAGGCAGCTACATCCTACATGATCAGCTGCACCAATATGTACTCAGTAACCTGTGTCAAGTCTTACTCCAGCCACTAGTGGACAAAACATGAACACTCCAGAAAGCTGCAGCCACTGCTCGGGAACAGAAAAAATAACCCATGCAGTCCGGTCACTTGAGTAACTTTTCATGCCTCTCTCCTAATCCTTTGGATGCGAGCTCTTTAAAAATAATCACACAGTGACATTTAATGTTAAGACTGGATTGACTGACGTGGACTTACCATTTTTCCTCCTGGAAGTTGGTTCCTTCAGGCTGCAGGGGTGTGCCTCACCAGGCTGACATAGAGAAACGTCCCCAGCCTTGAGTGTGCATGATCTGTCAATAAGAAGAGGCTTTCAGTTACACAATGCTGTCAAATAGCACCTTTTACAAACACTAAATTCAAGTTAAAAATGTCACAGTAAAACAGGAAAATCACCACAGAGAAAACTGCCTGTGAGGCTTTTTATTGGCGTATCTTTTAAAAAAGAAAAATTCCTGGCACATGGTTCTTGTTAAAGGCACACAGATCAGAACAGAACTTACCATTCAGGTCCAGTCATCAGAAATGTTGGGAGTAGCTGCATAGAGACAGGCCCATTTTGTTTGCTTAAACTTTGTCTCACATATATATACAGTTATATAAAAATCCATTTCATTTTAAAAATCATAGGTTGATGCCTTTAAGGTTGTGTTTAGAAATCATTGTGACTTTACATTGCAGTTTATTCCGTATATTTCCATCCTTCTGAATCACACTGTTCAACCTCCTGCTTATTCTTAATAGATTAATTTGCAATTGCTCCCTCGGCATTTCAGCCTTTCATGATGGAGAGCAATTCCTCTCATTTCACTCATCAAGGCTCTATATAACAATGAAAGTTCCTATAGGTCACCTCTGTTGTGCTTTATTTCCTTAACCCCTTTAGCCTTCCCGCCCAGTGAGCATTCTTAAACCTGGAGCTCTCTGGGCTAAGGCAAAAATAAAATTTCTCCTGCAAGGCAACTGCAGCCAAATCTGTATTGCATCAGGTCTATAGAAAATGTGACTGTAGCCATGTGATTTCAGTTCTCCAACACCTTTACGTTGTCATAATATCCCATTTGTTTTTTTTCCAAGCAGTCACACACACAGAACTGCTGGGATTTTTCTCTAATAACCCCAGGTCTCTTTTTTTCTTTGGTACACTGAATAATATGAACTCTGCTGTGGTTCACTAGCTCTAGACTTACTGTTATAGCCACTAAAAGATCCAAATCCTTCTCAGCTTGGTAAGCGTTGCTTCTTACTGTTTGCTTAATCTTTACGTTTGGCAGAATAATCAATGTCTGCTATTTTACTTGCTATAATCTTTCAGAATAAAATTGATAGGCAAGATTCTGAGCTGCTGTAAGTTGGCATCACTTCACTGGTCCAGTTTCACACATTAAATAGATGCTTCAAAACAAACCTGGAAAGGCAAGCCACCAGTTTGAATTTTCCAGTTGTTACTTATGACCAGTAGCTGTTTCCTAAGTTGTGGTCCTGCCTCATAATTTGCATTTATGTAGAGGAAAGCCCTGACAGCCTGCAGGCAGGCAGGCATGCTCATACACTGTGGAAGAGGTGCAGCTCAGGGTGCAAGTGCAGGGTAGCTGAATGTGTCCAAAAGTAGCCCTACTCTCCCAAGAAATTTGCATTAAAAGAACAAATCAACACATTTTCTTAAAGAACAATTTTACATTGCATCATATTCCAGGATGCCTCTTCTTTGGTGCAATCTGACCATTCCAGGGAAAACAAAATATTTCTGACCAGCAATATAGTACTAAATAAAACATCTGCCATTCATACACACAGTCTTGAAGGCTGAGCATCTTTAGGGGGAGGAGACAACAGTTACTTCGAAGTAATTCAGTGTTGATTGGGTTGGGGATAATTTTCTGGCAACTAAGGATGGGATTGAGACCAAAAAATCATTTCAATAGCTACTACACCTTTCAGTCTCTAGAGACCTAGAATTGATTTGAACTGGTCTACCATTTAAATGGAGAAAAGCTATTATCCCATCACTAATCTCTTGAGCCATTTAGTCCCACTTGAACCAATTTTTTCTTCAACAAGCTATTTTACATATTTCACTTTGGCCACAATCTATATTGGAGAAGCTTATCACATGATTCTTGTAAAAAGATAAGTACCTCTCCCCTTTGCATTTCTGTTTATTCTTGGGTTTGTTGCTAACATGACAGAACTACTAAACATGTTCCACCTCTCCTCTAGGAACCCGGCTTTTCTTGCTACCATTCACAAAATAAGACAACTTCCCGGTAGCTTTTAGAAGATGATCCAGCCTAGAAGCATGTGTTCTAGAGATTTTTTTTCCACATAAATGTAAATTTGTTGCCCTCAAATGTTGTAGCATTCATCAGTATAACGCTGATACCTCCTCAATAGCTCTTGCAGCCCAAAAAAGGTTCAAAGCCAGGATTTGCAGAGTAAGAACTAAAACACAGCATTGCTATGGATCAAATTTGTAAAAACAGTCTTCATCGTTTAGGTGCATTCATGGGCACCAAAAGGTGGACACAGTGCCCACTAGTATAGGAAGAAGCTGTACTTAATAATTAAGAATGTCTTAAAAGTTAGGCCGTTGCTGTCTGACACCGGAATTGCAAAAAAATTAAGAAATCCACATTGGAAAGCCCGTTATGAAAAGTGGGCTGCCAATGAGGCCATCACATCCATGGTAAAGCAAAGCTGAGAGCGTGGAGGTGACAGGGCCACACCAGCCCAGCAGGAGAATTCTTTCTGGTGAGAAAGCAAATGGACATTCATGCCCAAACCTCTTGACTTCTCTCACTGTTTTTCCACTAATTTGTATGCTCACAGGACCCTGTTTTGTCTGCTTCATGCCTTCTCTTCCTTAAACATTTTCCCTGTAGTTTCTCCCACCACTGAATTTACTCAGCCTCCTTCATCACTCCTGGAATTAGAATCCATGCCTTTGAAAAACCTGTGCTTTCTTCATTTCAGGCAGCTAATCCCCCTCCCGCTCACCCCGCAGGTTACACTGCCGAAGCAACACTACTTTGATACTGTTCCTCTGGCAGCAATTAGAATCAAATCAGCACCAGGCTGTTTATAAAAAGGGATGTTGCTATAATGACACTATCAATTCTTCCAAACATTGTAGCTATTTATCAAGTGATTAAAGTAGAGTAACTTACTCCAGTTTTACTAGCCTATTTTCCATCGGAACTTAAAAGGTTTTACTGCCTCAAGTACGGCACTTGGGCTGCTAATAATTTCGATTTTATTACATTATCATATTTTTTAGATTTATTTCTAGGCTTTGCATAAGATTCAAATTCTTACCCAGTTTATAAAATAAGATAAATTTATCTTGGTCAAAAATCACATTAAGATAATTGTCTTGCCCTTTTGGCAGATAATTTTGTTTGTAATATATTGAAAATGCTTAGGTTTTTGTTTTCCTAACCACTCATTCTTGCAAAAGTGGCTATTTTTTTCCTGACATGGGCAACTCTGTCTCCCCCATCACTGTCAAGAGCTGTCATGTCTCCTCCCCTTTTCCCCTCTCCATTAGGGGAAAACGAAACAAAACGTGCCTGCTCTTGGCTTGCCAGCGAACTACCACGGACACCCGTATTCCCGGCAGGCATAACAGGGCTGACTTGTCCACTGGTAGTGCTACACTTCAGTGTTGGGGGCTCACAGGAGTGCTTACGCAGACAGTCCCACACTATGATTAAGGCGTTGGCAATATGCACACGAACAGGCACCACGACAGCCTCTTACCCAACCAGCGTGCTATGGTATGCATGGAGCTTAATTGTGCTCCTCAACAACTCCCTGGCTGCTCCCTGTTAATGAAAATATCCATTGCTGATAGCCGACAGAAAAGATCACTTGTTAAAGAATGAATGAAGAAATCACTGGCTGATTCCTTCACCCTTTGTCCTCTCCATCAGGCCTTGGTATCCCTGAAACTGCTGCAATGCCTCCTCTCCTAAATCCACACTTCTTCCACCTCAGAAAGTAGCAAGCTGCAGATAATACTGTAGCCTGCCAAGGCAATTAATGCAGAGTCAATTTAGTCAGATACTAAGTATTTGCTAAAATTCCCAAATTATTAAAAAGATACTACTTATCAGGTATCAGAAGAAAGTTGCAGCAACTAACCCTAGAGTACCAAATCGCCCCTAGGATCTCTGAGGAAGGTTAATTATCTGAGCTTTATCTTTAAACATCTGGACGTCTGTCTTGAACAGCCTCAGTACCTTGGCCCTAGGATGTCTGAAAAGCAACCTATGATCTCCATCATCAGCACTGTGCTTCACTGAAATTAGATTTTTCAATGTATGGGAAATTCTGTTACTTAAAAAGCACAAAATCACAGCTAGAGAAAAACTGTATGAGATTTTTTGATGAATCCTCTCCCCCACCGCCAACCTCCAAATACTGCTTGTTTAGAGGGGAAAAAAATCAGCTTCAGGAAAGTTAACTTCCAAATTTTATTTAGAATGCATGGGGTTTCCTTTGCGCATATACAGCATTATTAGAAAATAATCATTTATACTGACATATTTTAACTTGATGTCAGTAATTAAAATATGATAGCTCCTCCTACTTTAAAAAAATTTAAAGGCCTGTGCTGCTTAGTACTGATGGAATTAACTCTGTTACACAGTAAAGTAAGTGGAATTATGATGTAGAAAAAGGATAGCAATACCCTGAGTTTTGAATAGGATAAACAAGGATTTTTCAATATTCTAATAGACCAGCATATGAAGCACTCATGACAGAAGTACCAACAGACACTGGGTAATATCCAAAAGGTTTCAAGGTATGATGTTGAAATATTACATCATTTTTTTTAGAGTGAAATTATTCACATTTCTAATGTAGCCCAGGAGCTTACAAAAGCAATTATCTCCCTGTATTTTCCTACACTTCTTGCTCAAGGGACCAGGAACATACAGGATACATCCCAACTTTTTTCTACTTTAATGCAGGCAGAGAAAAAGAAACCATTTAAAATTTGAGAACACCAAAGAAAAGCCCCAAAACAGAGCTAAAACAAATTTTATTTAAAATGTTCAGGCTCCGTTTCAGTTTATGATTAAAGTGAATATCAGTTTACATATTTGTGCTATTTCTGATGAAAATTCTATGGAATATATACAGACAGAAATTCACACATTTCCAGTGAGAAAACATCTACCTTTCTCCTTCACCGTCGCTCAGAACCAGGCGACATTAAACCCTCCCTTTGTGCCACCCAGCCAGCAATGTGGGGACAACACACACATGGCAGAAGCCAAGTACAAGGGAGGCAGCTAAGGCTCCCTGCAGTGAGAATGGGTTCAGTTCTGTGGATTTCAGTACAGCCATAGAGAAACTGCACCAACAATTTGTATAAATCACAATCCAGACGGGTTGGCAACAAAAGTTTGACTGCTTTGCATACTCCGTATCGCCGAACATTTTTTCTCTTGTAATGACACAGTGAAGAAGCTGATGATCATAAATATGGAGTGCATCACCCTGTCCTTTAACTCCCTCCTTATTACTTTTTGCAATATAATACATGCATCTCAAATAAATTAAACATGTGACATATAAAATCAGTTCATGTTTTTGGGGGCTTGTCAAAATCCTAGGAAACCAAAACGTTGAAAATAACTTGTCAAAACGTTCTGGGATGAAGTAGTTAAGCTGTCATCGACAGTTTAAACACTGTTTATTTGAATATGTAAAGCAACTTTTTGAAAAAATGGAAGTACAGAGTCTGTTGATCTGGAGTTCTTTCTCAGATGTCTTAATTCTATTTCCCTGATCTCCTAGCAAAGAAAACTTCACATGAAGTGCGAGGCCATATACACCCACAGTGAAGTAAGTATACTGCTCTACCGACACAACTGATTTGACAAAGTATGGCAATGGTATTACCACGGTACTACAGGATTATTACTCTGCAGTGTCCATTATTTGAAATGGAGTTACTCTGTGCTTACCACAAAACACAAGTAGCATTTTGCAGTAACACAATAAATAACCCATGTCATCTCTGTATCTACACCTTTTGCAGGAACAGATACAGAGCCAATCTAAAAACAAATCTAAAAGTGCTATAATAATGCCGGAACGACATGCCTCTTAAGCTGTTTACAGCTGACAGACTAAGTGAAATGGTTTGACAAGGAAGAACACAGTATGTGTTGACAGCCCTGCTTAGTTCATATTTGAAAGGCAAAATTAAAGTCATACTTTCACAAGGTGCAGAATTCTGTGCACTTGAAGGACATTTTCTTAAGCAAGGCATGGTATTAAGCCTCTGCCATCCGCCTTCTCCTACCTCCCATTTTTACGTGTAGGCCAGCCACTAAGTGGCACACCTCAAAAACCAGTCCTGATGACCTATCTCAGTAATTGCTTGTGAAAACATATCATTTAGGAGAGTATGGAGAAAGCAATAGCAAGAACAGCCATAAACATTCATCCTCAATAATTTAAGGGAGCATGGCAACATATGGGCAGCATTTGGCTTTTCTTACAGCAGGCAGCACCATTAGGAAAGAGCAAATATCAAACAAAGGCTGAGTACAAATCCCCTCTATCCACAGAGACACCTTTCACTTGATTACAGGATACGAGAGAAAAACACACAAACACGGTGAATCCTGAAAAAAAGTAAATAAGAGCTAAGACAGGTCAGAGGAAAGGGCTGGAGACAGGCACTATGAAAAACAGACCAGTTTGGCAGTACTTGCACAGCTCTAAGGCAAAGGGAGCAGGAAGGCTCAAAGGACAAATGGTGGCAAATAGCTGGCCTCTCATTTTCACCTTGTCCTTGCTAATCCTGGGGGCTTGCAGTAACCAGAGGCTGTCAGTAACTCATGTGGCAGTCAGTGTGAAAGTAATCTGGTAGGCTCAAGTCCAGCTACTATTGAAGAGGTTTCTTCACTGCAAAAGTTCCTGCTAATACTTGGCCTCTGTTAGAGGCCATGGGAAGCCATGAACATTCACCTTCCCTCCCATTCTGAGAAACAGTGACTCTGTTATCGTAGGGCAGATGCCCTAAAGAGGGAAAAGCCAATGCTTGCTATTCCTTTTCTGTGGATAAGCCCAGAGGTTCAGCTGCTAGAATGCCAGTCAGTCCAGCTCTTTTAAGGAGCCCTGTAACTGATGAAAATGAGCCCACCGTTGCCAAATGAAGTCATCTCGCTTGAAGAGAACTACCAGGAAAGTGTTCGGAATATTCTGCCCTGGGAGGCGCAGGATGCAGTTACCGCTGCACTTACAGCGGACTGACTCTGCCAGCGCAGCTGACCAGGACCAGGGACCTGTGCTGCCA
The DNA here is from genome assembly GCF_015220075.1 of Falco rusticolus. Taxonomy (NCBI): domain Eukaryota; kingdom Metazoa; phylum Chordata; class Aves; order Falconiformes; family Falconidae; genus Falco; species Falco rusticolus. Next base: position 7,681,838 of record NC_051196.1, read on the forward strand.
GTGTTCAAAAGGAGCCTGGCTGCCGGCAGCACCTTCCGTACGGGTGAGTGGAGAGCTGGACCCAGCTGTAACCTTAGTCCAGCCTTAGTACACAGCTGTCCCCAACGATTTTGGATGCAGCTCCATGTCTGGAGCCCGCTGACGGATCACAAACAGGGACTGTTCAAAACTTCTGGTTGAAGCTGTGGTTCAGGAATTGGAACGGTGCTGAGTGGAAGTGTTTTTTCAAACTAATGGAAGTTTTGCCTACATATTTCTTCCCACACATGAAGGTCATCAAATGTTTGTGTGCCAAATGTTAGAATTGATGCTATCCTAATGAACTCTGAAAACATTTTCCTGTCAAAGCAAATAGAACAAGTTGACATCACTGATCCCAGCATCGACCAAAGAGGAAAAACAAACAAACCATCAGTTAAAAAAACAGAGGGGTTTTTTTTGTGCTCTAAGTTCAAGGATGTGAGTCCAGCAGTGCAATGACAAAGGGGAGCACGGTGCAGATGACAAAAGGGTTATGCTCACTGCAAAGGAAGCCAGTCCTGAGGAAAAGAGATTGCCTCAGCATCAAGGTCAGAAATGCCTGGGTGCTACCTCCTCCTGCCATGTGGCACATGAGAAGCCTTGTGTCTGAGCTGTGCTGGGTTATTACCTGTAACGTGTGCCACAGGCTAGGACCTGAGCGGAGAGTAAAACCTACTACTGAACCCTGTCAGAAGCTGCAAACTGATTATGCTCTTAAAAGCAAGCCAGCAGCTCTCAACTTCTCTATCCAGAAACTTTCTCCTTTCCAGTTGGAGCTGCCAATCCTTGTGGCTTCCTCCCCTATCTCCCAGAGGATCTCCCAAACCACCTATCCAAGTATAAACCACGGAGTGGCAAGCCTGCTACGATTGGATGCAAGTACGAAGGAAGTGTATCTTAAAGTTATGCTGCTAAATTGAGTTTGGGGAGATCCAGACTCATTTCTTCCTTCTAACACGATTCCTGTATGTCCCTTGGCAAAGCTGTGAAATCATTCCACAGGGGAAATAACCACATATCCTCCTTTTGCCTCTCCTGCTTGTTCAGAAATTTGGGACAGGGTTCATCTTGCTGTATGCAGTTTCTAGCAAACAAGTGCCCGGTCACAATCTCTAGATAGCTCGGAGGTTCAGCATACATCTAATTAAAGCTAATTTTACTATTCACATGGTACAGAGGAAAAGATAAGAGACTTTCTGCAGAGTTACACAGGGGGTCTGCAAGTCTAGTGAAAGCAGATATGTACCAAGCACCAACGAAGTTCTCAAACTAATGTTTCTCCTCAGCTGCTCTGGCCATTTTGTGAAGAAGATTTTTGACAGAAATTGCTACAGGATGGAGGTCCTGTTGAAAAGTACAGCATTAAATTTGGGAATAATGACAGAGGAACCAGAGCAGAATTAAAAGGATTAAATATACTTTGTTGCTCCCTACATCAAACACATCTCCATTTTATTTACTGTTTTAATTTCCAGTTCTCCCATGCTCACCCTGTGCTATCACCCATGCTTTTTGAACTGAAAGGTATTATCTCAGCTCCCATTTCTCCAAAAGTCGGTTCTAATCTCAGTCACCCTCTAGCCCTGCAGTTTTCCTTCTCCTTGACAAGCCTGACCACTTAAATTTCTATCAGCTCAGGCAATGTTTACCCACACCCCTTTCTGTTCCTATCTCATTTCTTCCCTTTCCAGTTTTTGCGATGCCATCGTACATCTATGCCAGCACACAGAGCATGCAGCAATAGACATATAGATCCTGACTGTGTTCAGGAAAGGGGAAAGGCTGAAGTGAATAACATCCTGCATATGAATGATTCCTTTGCTTGCTATACTACAGTGAGCTGTGCTTTCATACACTGTGATGGATGTGAGTTATGGGTCACTCCTTCAGTTGTGAAAATAAATGTACAACACTTGCCAATTGTTATACTGTATATTACAAAATTCTATCACTTAAGATTTATACACTTAGCAAACCAATCACACAAACAATACAGGTACAGCACAACAGTTCCACTACCAGGCTTTTTCTTGTTAAGACAGACAGATGCAAAATCACCCTTAGCAATAAAGTGGTGCTACATTATCCAGAGCGGGACATTTTATGGACAAAGCGTTTATCATATCCAGAGTTTGCCTTGGGTGCAGTGGACTTAACATGTGTTAAGTAATGCTTAAGTGATTTGCAGAACTGGCCTAATAGCCCAAAACACTCCTAGCTCTATTTGCTTATAAATACATTTCAAGGTCCTGATTGAAGTCTGTAGTGCCCTAAATGGCCTGGGACTCAGTTACTTAAGAGATATCATCTCTTCTTATAAATCTTACATGGTAATTCAGAATGACCAGTTGTTCTTGCTTTCTTTTCCTGGGTGGACAATGCGGTGTCTTTAACAGGAGATGCATGAGCCTGGAACCTGTCCTCATGAGCCTTCACACAGAACAATGCTTCAGGGGACTATTTCAAGGAGAAGTAGGAAGCGGGTCTCTTCAGTGTGACAAACATCAGTTAGTCTCTTCAGCAATCTTTTACATCACGTCAGTGACAGAGGGCCTGGCTGTGACTGGCCATGTGTTCAGGAAAGCTATTCCAGGAACCTTTTTTTCTTCCTCCTTTAACCACAGAACCAATGCAAGAGCTGAAAAGTCACACACTAACACACACCACCTGTCCATAAGGTCTGAGCTGTCATGGCATCCAGGTAATGTCACCAGATGGACTGGTAACCCTTGCTGATCCCAGCTCCACAAGGCTCCCTTCAAGTGTTCACAGTGCCACTGGCACATCTTAGCTAATGAAAGTGGGTCCTGGCCACTTGTATTTTTATTTACAATCATGTTTTCCATTTCAGGTTCATTTTAACTGGCATGAGCTGCTGAAGCACTGGATGCCCTTATCTGCTTTCCTCAAGGGAAACAGATACATAGTGTACATAAGATTGCAGGTTTTTAAGATTAAATGCTATAAACACAGATCAATTTATACGCTTTTTATCCCTTTAAGGAACTCCTGTTCACGGCATTCTGTTCCAAGTTTCCAAAATAACTTCTACTTACATTCACATTTAGAAGCACTTAAAACACAGCAAAGAGGTAACACATTTGTGGATCTAACAGGCAGCAGAGACCTCAGGTCTGCCTCCCAGCTACCCCAAAACCTCAGAAGACAACAGAGGAAACACCCAGTGCAGCTGAGCCCACTCAGGGTAGGGCTGCACAGGCCCCTCCATGGGGTACCAGAGGGGTCCCCAGCAGAGAGGACAGGTGATCTCAGCACAACCGCTTCTCAAAAAAACCCCTGACACTTACGGAAAATTACAAGGAAACCACTTCCTTCATTTCTGTTTCCATGATGCCAGCGAAGACTATCTGGTCACCTTCTTGAAAGGAAGCTTGATTACTTACTTGTCTTTTCAGTAAGGCTGCCCTGATGAAAAGGAACTGAGAGAGACGAATAGCCACCCACAGGTTAACAGCCTCAGTGGGTTGTTTTGCTGTTTGCTTTAGTTCATTGGCTTAAAAGGGTCAGCAACCTTCATCCCAAGGAGCCTGTTAGAGAAGTAGCTTTGAGCAAAACATGTAATTAACCTTTGGAACTCACTGTAGCAGGATATCATTGAAGAAGCACATGAGAGAGATTTTCATTTTTTAAACAGGACTGTATATAAGCAACTAAGGACACAATCAAAGATTATCAGTGTTTTCACTACAGAGAATTCAGTGGTAAGAGCCACTAACCACTTTGCTTCCGGGAATCAAGAACAAACAAAACCAATGACTAATAACAAATTCTTCACTCACCAAATGGTAGGCAAAGCCAGTAAGATCACAGAATCCTAGAATGGTTTAGGTTGGAAGGGACCTTAAAGATCTAGTTCCAACCCCCCTGCCAGGGGCAGGGACACCTTCCACTAGACCAGGTTGCTCAAAGCCCCATCCAACTTGGCCTTGAACACTTCCTAGGATGGGGCATTCACAGCTTCCATGGGCAAGCTGTGCCTGTGTCTCACCACCCTCCCAGTAAAGAAATTCTTTCTATTATCTCAGTCTTCTTGAATTTGATGAGATTTGCATAGGCCCACCTCCCAAGCCTGTCAAGGTCCCTCTGGGGGATGAATCCAGACTGCTTCAAGTCTTCAGAAAGAGCCGCTCACAGAGGCAGGAATAGAAACTACAGTTGGTGAATGGATATTTGACCTGTTCTGTTATGGCAATTTTTGTGTCCAGGCTCTGCTTCAGGCCCACTTACTTGCTAGCTCCCAAGTGGTGGCCCTTCACAGCCTTAGAAAGATCAACCAAAAGCACATAAACCCCACGCTGACCACAAAGGCTTAACAGGCAAGTTGAAAGTAGTATACCTATAGAGAAGATTTCAAATGGAAAGAACCAGGAACCCAACTGAAAACATTTTATTTTACTGTGCAGGAGACTCAAATGGCTTTTGCTAAGAAGAATCCAACTGACAAACCTGTCTAAGAATGACATCCTTTAAGTGACTTCTGTCATATTTAGAAAAAATGTAAAATCCCTGGGTTAGAGGGACAGGGCAGCAGACAGGAGACATGAGATACTTGGAATATGCTGACATTTGGAGTACTTTGAAGCTGTAAGACTCACAACTCTCCTTCAAGACAGAAGGTCTGAAATGTGCAGCACATGCTGAACTATCAGGGTTATGGCAGCAAGAGGGCCTGGTAAAGACCTGTGCAGACAGAATGCCCCAAGTTCTCCCATTTTGCTACCATTACCATCAAAAATAGGCAAGAAAACACATCTTTAGCACTACTGGGTGAACCTACCAGAGGTAGACATTGTGTATAATTATATCTCTAGTGCCATGTAACTAACTGCCTGGCATTCACAGGGCTCTATCCTCAGCAGTGTTAACTCATCCTAGATCCCCTGACATCCATCAATTTATTCCAGTTTTGAACAGGTAAGACTTCAGATTTGATCCGAAGGATCTTCACAAGCTAAAAGAAATAACTGTAGTTTTGGCATTAGCATTTCTCTACACAAAGCCAAAATGTCGTCATGTGTATTGGTGTGGAAAAAAACAAACCCAAACAACTAACAAAAGCCCCTGCAGCCTTGTGAAACACAGAAAGGGAAACTATGCTGTGAGCTTTGACAGTAATAAAAACATAACTGGATTGATTCTAGAAAATTTATTGAACAAAATTTAGTTAGAGTCTTTTTGTTTTGTTTTAACGATTGCACACCGCTTATTTTTTATAAGCTCGATTATGCCGTTAAGGCACATTCCAGCAGAGGGCTGAGGTGAAAAAACCTCTCCAGGGAGGATGCAGCAGAAGAAAAAGCCTCTGGGATGTGCAGGAGTTGAGCTAATCCTTTCTAGGCATGTGTTCGGCATTATCTACCTGCAGCTCTTGCACTTCCCAGTGGAAAAGCAAATCTGTGGGCTCATGGCTAGGAAGTTTCTGCCTCCTTCAAGCACACTGTGCCCAGGTGTGAGAGGGGGTGACCCAAACCCTCCTTCAGGCATAATAGCTGCAGAGTTTTTTGTGAAGAAGTTATTCAACTTGGGGACCTGGTCCCTTCACCACTACTTCATCACCAAAACCTGAGCTTTCTCAGGAAGATCATACACGTCACGTCTCCCAAGGCAGCCAATGCTGCTATGTTTTTAAAAACTCTGTTGCTCAACCTAGAGAATGTTTCATGACTTAAAACACTGAAAATATTCCACTCTGACCTAAGAATTAACTGCTCCTCTCAACAGCCCAACAGACCACGCTGTAACTAACAATGAAGGTCATTAAGCCCTTCAACCCCTCTCCTTCCCCAGCAACAGAAACAGGAACAAGGGCTGGTGTAAGCAAGCTTAATTGGGTAGTGGGATGACTGAGCAATATTAGGCAGCCCTATTACACTAACCTCCTTACCCCACTTCAGCTTAACTCTTTCCTGAAGCAGAGACCAGAGCTCTGACTTTTCAGGAGGCACCACGAAGCACTAAGCCCCAGGGCTACTGTGCCTCAACCTCCTCATAAGCAGGTACTGCTCCTTCCACTTCACTTGCCAAATGAGAGGGCTGTAGAATTCCTTACCAGAACAAGCTTTTAGTGCCTGGAGAGAACACTAGAAATGGCATAAAACATGGTTCATAGTATTTGGGATCCTTGGAACAACTTCAAAGCAAATTCCACCAGGTGCAAAAACTATTCCAGTTCCTCAAATGCAGCTTCTCTCACCTCAGTGCTGGTGCATATTGAAATGTACATGCATGTTTCCAGCAAACAGGTACAAGTCCTTGCTTTAATCCATGAATGCAAAAACATTTCCCTCAGACTTCCTTTGAGAAAGATTTTTGCAGTCCTAAAATGTAGTGTGCACCACCTGGGCTTCCTAGAGTCTACCATCATAGTCCCTGCAGCAACCCATCAGCCCTGGGTCTGTGCAGCAACCACTGCCCCAGCCCTTCTGGGGAGAGGCACTGGCCCTGCTTCCTGAGAGGGGCCACAAGCCTCAGCCTGTTTCTGAAGTGATCCAGGTGTCAGCACAACATCTCCAGAGCAGAGCTGGGCCTCTCGCAGGACAGCACCCCTCAGCTGCTGATGGCTGCCTGACCTCTCCCGTTAGGGCACAGCCCCTTAACATCACTCTCCCCTTTACTCAGCAAGCTGAGGACCACGTGCAGCCTGTGGCGCAGGGGCAGCAGAGGGACAGACCTACTGCCCATATTCCTGGGTTACTCCAGCTGAGCTGCCCTGTGTCCTCCCCTGCCACTTGCCCCTGTACTCGGAAGTTGTGTGTGTTGTGCATTCAGTCCATGTTTCCTTCCTTTTGCCCCCGCCTTCCCTCTGTTTTGGGTCCCAGTCAAACACTGCATTATAAGAAGTGTTTAGAAAGGTAAAAAATGTGAACTCTGGGCAAGTCAGTGGGGAAATTCAAACTGAACTTAAAAACAAAAAATATTCCCCCGCCCCAAGAACCAGAATGAATACACAATGCCTATATTTACTATATCATCAAAATGACTGGGGCAGCTGGCAGTCCCGCACTTACTCTCCAGCCCCTGCTACACTGGCAGCACCCTATATCACATCGCTGTCATGCCGCCCCTGTGAAATGCATGCAGTCTCGCTGCACTGCCACCCAGGAGGGCTCCTCCAAGGTGAGGGATAAAGGAACAGCAGGACTGATACTGTGTCTAATGTGGCACAAGGTTCCCTGAGCACAACGTGCCCCAGCTAATGAACGGCACTGCCCCAAGTGCAAACAAGCCGGGAAAGGTTCTGTTTTCAAAGCAAACGTATTGCACTTCAATGAAGATTTTTTTCCCCCTAAAAAGTTTTAATATACACACTAAATTAAGCTTGAGAAAAGGGGACATTTCATCTTTAATCTATTTACTTCTGAATATTTAACATACAATTCTGGCACCAATCACCAGATTTAACTGGAAAATTACTCACTAATCTGTTTGCTTATTTGGAATAATTGGGTAGGCTGCCAGGGAAGAGGATTTCCTACCCTGTTTAATATCTCAGTTAGTAGTCCAATTTCAGCTTGGCGGCATAATTACTCTGACAGAGCTGTAGCCACAGGGCCTGTGAGTGGGGCTGCTTTTTAAACCGTAAATTATGGAGGATTAGCATTTATGAATTTTAAATCAGGGCTGTGGTAGGAGACACTAAAGCTGCTTAGAGCTTGCAAACCACTGCATTCAATCACCAGTCATTAACACATTCCTTCCCAGGACTTTCTGCAATCACATTTAATAAAAAGATATTTCTAATTTGCTTTAGAATATTGTGGCTCTGTGTCTCCAGCATAACACCAGGGATAAGGAGATCTACTTTCCAGAAAAAAAGCATCACAATTTAATCTGACCCTGATTTACCTCCCACATGAGATGTTAAGGGGCTGTCTCCTCTGCTTGTTTCCTACTGCTTCTTCCACCATACGGAAAACACGTGGTTTGATCCCTACTATACTTAAACAATTACAAAAATTAAAAACTGCTGAAATTCAGAGCTGCAATGTGGCTGATCAGCAGAGATCTGAACTCTGCCATCCCCATAGCTCTGCAGCTTCAGTTTGTGAGCTCTCCACTGTTGTGTTTGCCTGTCAGGCTCACGATGAATCATTACGGGGTAAATCCTTCCTTTGATGTAGGCATGTAACTTCTTTTAAGGCCAATGAGAGTTATGTACATGCACTGAGGGCAGAATATTTTATGCCCTGAAGAAGTCGTCTTAGGAAAAAAAACTCTGCCAAAAATCACACTGCTTTGAACTTCGGAGTTGCTCCACTCGGGAGTCTAAAGAGCTCTGAAGCCATAAGAAACGCATCCAAATGCAAATGCGGAGCCCTTCCTCCTAAACATGCACATCTCTCCCTCTGAGATCCTACAATTCAGCAAGGTATAGAAGTTAGTGCTTCACATGACCGTTTCAAAGACAATTGTAGGAAACCTACAATTTTTTATGCTAAGAGTTTCCATACATTAAATTATATCTAAATATATTAATAAAAATACAGTGATAGAGCCTCCTACCACAAAACAGGACAAAAGACATCAGTGAAAGTTACATGCAGCAAAATAAGTAAAAAAGGTGGCAAGTTTGTCAGAGTAAAACTTGATACAGCACCTATCATTAAAAACTGAAAAAACACTAGCAATTGAATAAGGAGCCTGACTGAACTCCTCCCACTGTATCCCCGTGCAATTATCCTAGAAACTCAGAAGAGCTCTGAGCTCTCAAAGCCACTCTCAGGAATGGACAGGAAGAATTTCCCTGCCATTGCGTAGTGATGGGGATTTGTACTACCTCCTCCTCAGAGTCACTCAGCATTGACCTCTGACATAAGCAGGATATCAACCGATGATGCATTACGCTGCAATCAACAGTGCTATTCACTGAAGCAACCAGCTGATTTAAGATTCCCAAACCTTATTGAAAGTCGCTGGAAATTAGGCACTTTGAAAAGTCAACACTTTTGAAAATACCTTTTAATCTCCTAAATTACTCATGCTTTTGAAAACTTTACTCATGCTAAGTACTTTGGGGGCCTCAGTCAGTGAAAGCTAAACTGAAAGACACTAAGGAAGAACCATTTACACAGAACCCTGCTCAGCTCTTATCTCTCCTCTATCCCCCTAGCAACAATAGACAAAAGGACAGTGGAGCTCTTGGCAACACCAGCCCTGTGCCAAGAATTTGTCTGAGTGGCAGGTCCCCGGACCCTACTAAGGTTACTCAGACAGATGGATCTTCTTCCCTACTGCACCCAGAATAGACTTTCTCTCACTGACCTCCTCCCTCCAAAGGCTGAGGGGTGCCACCACTTCTCCCCAAACTGCGAGAAAGATACAGCCCTTCCTGCCACAGGAGGAACGATCTGATCACTCCTCAAACAGGGTAAACTGTCCATGTCTTAGGTACCAGCTCCATGCATTGCTCCTCCTTCTCCTCCTTCTTGCCTGCACACAGCTGAAAAACATTTCTTAATTGCCCTTTTTGATTGCCCCACAGTATTCTTACTGATGCGAACTGTGCATGCACTCCAATGGTATGCATGCAACTGGGGGATAAATGTTTTAAGAGCTGGGGAGAAGGACCATCTATTCGGCATTCAGAGGCTGAGAGGTGCTTCCAAGTGTTTTTTGTCCCTTTGAGAAGCAGTTAGGGGGCAAGGAATGGACACACACAGGTGACCAGTATGAAATGCTCCCCAGAGTATACATACATAACTCGGTACTGCTCGTCTAGATCGTGAACTGAGACTCGGGCAAGCGGCAAGGCCTTGATGTAGAGCTATGTCTGAGCCTGCTGCATGGCAGGGAAGGGCTCACCTATTCCCTAAGAACTAGAGCAGTGCTCAGCCTCTAACTGTAAGGTTTTTTCTTTGCAGGTAAGAACAGAGTGCAGCAAGCCACCTGCACCTTATCTAAAACACCTCTTCAAACACAGTCACCCATATCTTCTATCAGACTGTGGGAGGAGAAAAAGGCACTACACAAGGACCTGAAAAAAAGCCATTTCAGTAGCTGTGTGTTGCTTGGAAAAGCACCAAACAGCAGGACATTCCCCAAAGGGCTGTTCAAGCTGGCTTTGGGAGCGTTGCTGTGATCTCTGCAGAGACAACATAAGGGCTGGAACAGAGATCAGATTCAAAACCCTGACAATCAAAGTCTGAAATGAAAAAAACTAAACAATTTGGACTGAACTCCCACACAGCATCTCTAAGGAGCTTCAATTCCTTAGCATTTGGGCAAAGAGCTAGGCACTTTCTTAGTCCTCTCTGTACCATGTAATTGCCTCAAAATGTTGGCTGTAACCAGAAGTTACATTTTAGTCCTCATAAATCAAAAGAAAAAGAATATTCTCTACATTTAATGTGTATATTGTAGTATTTCTAAATAGCTCCAAATCCTTACTCGTCCCACAAGGTTTATTTCTGTGGATCTGAAAGTATCTTAAAACTTGTAATAGAAGAAAATACTTCTTCCCCCAAAGCAAATGTGTGTGTCTGTGTGTGCGCATGCGCACCACATATATAAGCAATGGATAGAACTTTGACTTGGAAGTCTCTCTTCAGTAGGCTTAATGTGCTTCCTCTGACTGAGAAATGTATAATGTATACAGCAATCCTGTCTGCCTCCTCCTCAAAGCCACCTGAACAATCTCCTTTCGTTGGCCATGGGGCTTTACAAGCAACTCCTCCGTGCAACCAGGTGGCTCAGCAGCATATGGCCTTGCTTTTCTGTCACTGCAGCCTGAAGCATTTTAGACTTGTATAACTTCACCTCTAAAAGGTTGGTTGCTGGCAAACAAAGTCATCACTATTCTCTCTGACACAGGAGAGAATCCAGTATTGCTCTGGGTCCCTTCCAGCGCTTCACCAAGATCCTTCTCATCTTACACCTTGATTGGGAAAATGGTCTATGAGATGCTATGGACAAGAGACTCCCTGAAATAACTCATTTAAGAGCTGCATTCGATCACAGGTGGTTATACTGAGCATAGCATTGGTAGCAAAACCACAAAAGTACTACAGCATTAGCTGTGAAGGGAAAAATGGAAGGGAAATAATACGGTGATGGCCACTGGCAATTACATGTTCTTCTTCCTGAAGGACAAATAAAAATCTTTGCAGATGCTGCTGCATGAAGACAGGCAGCATGAGCTACACAGAGTTCAGCACCTGACAGGCTCAAAACCTGCACAATCTTACAGTTCTGCAAACTAGCCTTTTGGCATTAGCGAGAAGGGAACGGCGATTTCAGGTTGCCACTCTAAGGGAGGAAGAATCAGTTTAACTCATCCTACCCATCCATAGCAGGCAGCCTTGATGGCTGTGGACGACAGGTTATATCCTTCTGCAGAAAACACTTGCAAGCACAACCTCCTTCAGAGCTTTTTAATGCTACCAACTCTACAGGCCATAGTGCACTGACCTTTCAAGTCCTGCTTCATGATACTGTGAAATCAAGTGTTTCACATTGGTTTTTATCATGCTTTTGGTCTTACGGCACATGGTGAAATTGCTGTCTCAAAATGATGCAGCATGCCAAATACTTCGCCATAACGTTTCATGTTCATGTGTGATTTCCCTTACTTCTATGGAGCCAAGCACTTGACGAATGACAGCTGAGACTATTTTCATTAGTGTTAGGGGGATAGCTAAAGAGTCAAAGCGAGTCATTTCTCATGTATAGCTTGATATACCTATATACTGGAGAGAGCATAATCCCATAAAGCCCAGGTTTAAAAAAAAATCTCTCATTGGAAAACACGAGGGACTCATCACTGAAAAATATACTGGTCAGGACTGTAGATCTGTAGAAATTGTGTAAGACAGGAGATCAATGAGCACACCACCTAATTGCACCCCAGGCAGCAAAAGCCTCAGCACTGTCCTAGAAGCACTGGAGTTGCAGTAGTTTTGCAATGGTTTGTCCATGCCTGTTGCATGAAGGAAGAGGAAGGGCAGAGGCAATGCAAATCCTGGGAGGACAACCAAGCTAGGTCAGAGATATACCATCCAGAAACCACCGCGCAGGGTCAAGTCTCAGATGTGCCTTATTTAAATGTTAAAACTCTTCATGACACATTTGTCTTGCTATATACCTCTCTCTGCTTCCTAGTTTAACTTGAGGAAAAGCTACTGAGGCAGGGAGAAGAGGCACCAGCTCAGAGACTCTCATGCAGAAAGATGCAGTAGTAAAAGTCTTGGAGCGTCATTTTCTATAAAAGCTTAGTGCATACACTTAGTACAATGGACTCTCTATGAAAATAGCAAGTTTTTACCATGTTTAGATGGAAAAGCACTTCAGCTGCAAAAACAGTACCTCCCTCGTGTATCTCCTTGTACATAACAAAGAAAATGTATCCCACAGGCAAGCTGAGAGAACTACAAGGTCTTTTTTCCTTTGTCAGCATCGCCCAGATGGTTCCAAGACAGACAGTCCCAGGCATTGGAAATACACTACTGAAGGAAATGGCCCTATGCATAGGGGAGTGTAATGTAGGTAAATGGGGTCCTCTGGAGGGGTCCCACTCCAGCATCACTCCCTCAGCATCAGAAGAGGGTGAATGCTCTCTCTGCTCTTCCTAAAGCTTCTTCTGTTAGTATGCACAACTCTTGTTTCTACATTGTGAAGCTCCAAAAAGCCTCCCTTAGTCTCCCAGCCTTCAGAACAAATAGTTTTAAGAGTGAGACTCCTGGACTGCAGATTAAAACTGATCACACCAAATGGATCCTGAGTCAGATCCACCACTGGCGTGACTGACTTCAGTGCAGCTAGACACATTTATGCTGTCTGAGGATCTGCTCATCCACAGTTAGTGACATCTCAATTTCCTTTTTAATAAGCAACAGGCCCTGTTATAATGCGATATATGGAAGGAGAGATGTAAAAGCTTATAATGTGAAAATTGATTATCATGTACTTTAGACTATTTCCTGCTGTGCCCTTTGTTTTGGTATGCATGTTTCATTTCATTACTCTGAGCTGTTGCACTGTCTCTGAACTACGCTATGAAATACATGAATTATCTCATTATTTTTGGGGCAAAACCTTCAATCCTTCTTAAAAACCATATTCACTCAAAACCTTCTTTGGGCTTCATTAGGGATTCTGAGTGTGATGCGAGAGGACAGAACTGCAGCTACCTTACAACATACACTACTTAAAATTTTGATTCTTTTTGTGCTTCAACTTAAAAAACAAACAAAAACAAACAAAACAAAAACACAGCTCAGTGTGGGTCTGCCTTTTTTTTTATTTTTTTAATGTTCAAAATAAAATTGCTCTCAGGTTGACTCATATGTCAAAGTGTGAACCCACAAGAACTTTTCAAGGCTTAGTCATAAACTTCCAAAATAAAGAGGAGGAGAGCAGAAACGACAGGTAACTTTACTTACAGCCCTACCAGAAGGTGCCACAGAAATATGGCAATGTCTGCATCCTGAATTAGCCTCTATATCAGATAAAAATGATCTAATACTTTTATTTTCATAAATAAATCTTAATTAAGATAATGTCTTCTCAAAGCATAAAGTAGAGGAAGGTAGAAAAAATCCTCCACAAAAATCTGTGTCACACACTCTCCCACTTTGAATTTAGGATCGAGTTGGGGTCATTTTGTAAAGAAAATAATGTTCCAGGGCCATCACAATTTGTGAAAGTCAGGTTAGAGTAAAAGCAAAATTCCCCACTGTCCTCACAAGATTTCTTGCCCTGTTCTTTTGTGAATACGCTAGAATGGGTGATGGATGGGAAGCTGCCCCTTTCTAGAGTTCTTGCTGTGTTTTGTGATAACTCATTATATTTCTTTCTTTACAAATAGCCCCATTAATGCTCCAGAATTGAACAGAATCATAAAGCTTGAAACATCCCACTCCCATTCCAGCAGAGCCAGAGGTATTGTTTCATGAATTACAGAGCTGCCAAAACCTGATTTACCCAAGCGAAGCCTTCAAAGCCAAGTCACAGATATTTATTTATTTATTTAGGATTGTAAAAGAAAACACTTTTTACTGAGATAAGGATGATATAACCTAGCTACAGCTTTATTTAAATTGAATTATTTGTCTTTTATATTTCCTCAACAATATGGTTGATGGAAATGTTTTAGTCCTTGGGTTTTTTTAGGGCTGAACTAAAAACCTTATTAAACGATTTATAGAAAATTTACAAAACAGAGGAGAGTCAAGCTCTTTCAAAGTCTCTGCGGCCTCAAAACCTTATATATTCTGAGATTAGATGTCACTCTTAGTCAGATGATTCTAAACAAGACTACTATAATCCTCTCTGTTATGGAGATATTTATTTTTGTCTGAAAAACTTCAAAGCAGGCCGTGACAGATAATCAAAATAAAAATTTGCATTCCAATGAGAGTTTCTTTTTAATAAAGAAGAATAATTCTCGCAGTTCTTCTGTAAGGGAGAACTGAGCTCGCTCACTCCGAGTTTTGGAGGTTTGAGGTGTGGGGTTTTATTTTATTTATTTTGCATCTCCCATTCATCATTATTCAGTAGTTTTGTTACTTTTGGGCAGAAATGCATCACCAAATTAAGAAACACACCAACGAAACTCAACCATTTCATTTTTTCCTCAGATTATTCCCTAGAATTAATGGAACAACCAGGGATTACCATCAATACATAGTCCTATAACTGCCTTCCTGGGTGAATACTCCACAGAGACACAATGCTTTTCCTCTGGGAACTGGAGCCAGCTGAGATTGCAAGGACAGCGAATGATGCTTTTCGTAATGCGCAGACTTTTTTGAAAATTTTTCTTTTTTGTATTTGTGGTGGCAATGGGCAGCTCTGTCTGTGGACCAGGACCTCAGCATGGCAACCCCTTCATCACAACAAAATACCTGATGCTGTAAAGCCATGTGCAACATCTCTTTAGGGGCAGCTGAAGACACCCTGCACTTGCAGCCATGCACACACAAACACACACACCTTTACAGGTTTGTATGCATACAGCCAGGGCTGGAGCAGTGATTTTGCCCGGCCTGCCCCATTCCCTCCGAAAAACTGCTTTTGGGAAGAACCGTTCGGTAGCAAATACAGTGCACTCTTGAGTGCCAAGACCATTGCTGACCAGCTCTCTACAGCAGCTGTGCACAGATGAGGGAACATGCTTTTCTATTTCCAAGTAAAGCACCAGCCTGGCCCATGGCCTTGCTGCAGCACAGATCTCTCTGTCCTTTCAGAGTACTATTGTTTCTTTCCCTTCAATAGGATTAACAAAAAATGAAATAAGAACGTACTTAACGCTGTTCATATAACTATACCAGGGCTTCCAGACTCCCAGCTTCTACTAATGACTTAATGCTGAAATGTCAATATCCTTCCCCTTCCTGATGCAAACCCCTACTAATGCCACTTCAGGAGTCGTCCTCTCCTCCCAGGGACACACACAGATAAAAATGTCTGCAAGTCTCACAGGTGGGACTGTTGAGATTTTGTCTGCCTGTTAATCACTTACAGAAATGGAGAATTTGCAGACCCTGAATCATCAGTTTCTTCAGTTACATATTTAAACCACAAGTTAGGAAACTTTCTGTAAGGAACAGCTATGCAGAAATTGAGGACAGCTGCAGGAGGAAGGGTGAAAAGCAGCACAGTAGCTATGGTGGTCTGCAACACTACAACTCTACAACACTTCTGCCAAGAGCTCTGGCAAGGGCCGAATAGAAATACTCATCAACAGAAATAACCTCAGGCTCCCACTTACTGTCACTGTGGCTTTGTATGAGAGGAATCCATTTCATCCCCTGGGAGATGAAAGGCAGTATAGGACAAGGTGCCAAGAAACTAGGTTCTCTCTGGTGGGACTTTCTGGAGAAGCAAGACAGCTGTTTACATCTGTTTGGTACAAGCCAAAGAGGCAACAGCCATTGGAGAATATCGGCTCACCAGCGCTAGATGGCCATGAAATACCTCTATCAGATCAGGTGTTAGCTAGCAACTTTCGACAAGGGTCCGGTGAGCAGTCCTTGCTCTCGATGCCTCACTGTTCCGCGCTGTGCCACTCAGTGGCAGACTTGTGTAGTCCCCGAACGCAAAGCTGATTTTGTACCTTCTTTGTTATGTAAATGAGATACTAAACCACTTCTCAGATCCTCTAAGGCAAAAGGGCGTCTGTAAACTGCAAAATCTCACTTCTGTGCGGCAGGCCAGTCAGCTGGTCCATCCAATCCCTTTCTGATTTGCTGGGATTTATGTTTATGTTTCCTTTCCAGGCAGTACAGCCTGGCCCACTGGCTTTCATTCACTGTTGCACAATTGCTTTGTTAGCACCTATTTTTTTTTTATTAATTGTTTTAATAGTCATTCGTGTTGAAACACATATGAAGGAAGCCTTAAAAAAATCTGCAACTGCACATTACATGGGCTGCTTTGATATTCTGATCTCATGCCACTTAAGTACAGTTCTTGAAAGTGAAGGACAGTGGTGTAAGTCAATCTCAGTTAAATGCTAGCTTTGCTCATTTACCGATGCAATGGGCACACTTGACTGTGTTCACTAAAATCTTGTTTGATACCAATTAAGCCTTAAAAAAAAATCCATTAATACTCTGAATGTTTCTCAAACTCACTTCGCAATTTATTTTAAAAAGACTCAAAGTTGGATGAAACTGCAAAAACCTGCCAAAGATTCAGTGAAAAGGGGCTGATTGGGAACAAATGGTAGTTTTAATAACTATAAACCTCTGTATACCTTTAAAGTGGGCTCTAAATCTGTCTCTATCCTCTTTACACCTTTAACTTTATCCTGCATAAAGCGCTAAGCACAATTTTCTTCTTGGAAATATCCCTTACAATTGAAACTTTCTTAAAGAGCTTCTTAGCAAGAACAGTCAGATTTCAGAATATTAATTCCTTTTCCTTGAGTACACCATCTCCATTTCAGACATTCCATCTGGGGCCTGTTCAGTGTCAGCCTTCATTTTGATGGGAATGTATGGCCAAAATATTTGGAAGGGAACAAAAAGACAGATTATTTCCTCTTCCACCATGCTATCATACTACCTCATTGATCAGTAAGCTTTTATTTCATGCCTTGTTGAAACAATTTTTGAGGCCGTTCACTCCTTTGGTAAGAAGGGTTGCTTTTGGTTTTGTCTTTTACAACAAAACAAAAAGATTGCAGTAACTATACCCATGCCTGCAGCCTGTCTTGGTTTATTTTGTTTTAATTTTGTGGGATTTTGTTTCGAAATTCCCACAGGTCCTAATTCCTGCTGAACAAGAGCATGCTTACATCTCACTTGCAAAAGTACACCACGAGGCTGGCTTGAAAAAAACAGCGCATGCTAAAGCAGAGACAGCACTTTTTGCTGAGGGCTGACAGAGTACACCCTTGGGACAGGAGGACCCTGGTGGCTAACACGAAAGACATCAAGCAGAACAACAACCACTTTTGGGGAGCTGCCCTGACAAAGCTTCAAGTGGCACCAGGGGTACCTATTATGACTGCTCCTCTATTTCTAAGCAAAATGATATCAAACACACAGAAAAGATAGCCAATAATGAGAAACTTGCAGCTGTTCTCGAAGAAAGACTTTTTTTTTATTGTACCCCAATCCAAAATACTTTAAACCAGTTTTATCAATAGCGATAAATCAGTATGATGATATGTCGTCTCTTTAATCTTTTCTAAAACAAAATTTTTTGAACTTTTGAGCATGGCCTTCCCAAATGGGTTAGGTCTTCTAAGACAGCATCAAACCTTCTTTTCCTTGCTTCCCATGTCAGCCCGAATCCCAATAGTTATGAAGCATAAAAAAAAGTTCAAAGTAAAATATAAATTACCATCCCCTTCAAACACAAGTAGAAGTCTTATTAAGTCTCTAGTGCTTGAATCACGTCCCATGTCTGTTCTTTAGACCTTTCTTCCTTTGTGAGGCATAAATGGACACATCTTATTGATTTTCTTTCAACCTGGATCACCTCGATTGCTGTGAATATGGCAGACAAATCCAACTTATTCTCCCGCAGGGAACGAGGAAGAATGCAGACGAGAAGCTGGGGAAAGTCTTCTCACAGTGGGATACCAGGAGTCATTACGCAAAACCCCAAGTCTAACTGCTTGTAATTCCAAGACCTTTTTCTTTTCAGCTCCTTCAAAAAAATTTTTTTCTTTTTTTAATGCTGAGAGCTCTTTCTTAAATTTTTTATGAATATCATTTTGGCTACTGTATCAATTTCTGAGGGTGTTTTTGTTTAAAAAAAGAAGTATCAAATAGGCCAGTGATTGCTGCAAACCCTGATAAATACGTATAGTTAATGATGAGTGACTGTAAACAGACACTAGTCAGAAAGAAAAAGTCAGAATCAGAGAAAGCATTGTTTGAAGCTTGACAAAAAAGCTAGTTAAAACTTTTTCCTTCTAACTTGGCTCCACTTTGTATTTTTTTTTTATCATTTATAGACTTTACTTTTCTAAGGACAATTGTATGAAATGAAAGGAAGTGTAAAAGTAGAAAGATTTTTGTGCCTTACACCAAACCACTTACTGTACATGAAAAAGGGATTTACTGAATCAATTTAGTTGTGTAGGGGTTTTTAAATCAAGTGAATGATTTCACTGAAGTGGAAAAAGGTGGCAAGAATGTGTAGCACCCCAAGCTTTGCTCCTAAAAGCAATAGAAAAGACACAATTGAAATGCAGTGGGACCTCTGTGGATGAATTAGACAGACTGTGTACAGACACTTTGCAGTGACAATCTGCTTCTGAAAGGCATATATTAAGTGCTAACTGCACTGAGGACGTAAATTGAAGACACAATATCCAAGGACTAATTTCAAAGCACTCCTCCTTGTTAAACGACTTGCTGAAAGAGCAGGGTTTAAAAGACTTTGTTTTGTGTTAAAGGATTTGAACTACACCTATCAGCAGACTGCACCAGCAAACTAATGCTAACATAGTAAACCCACCACTGTCTTATTACCATCCCCTGAGCTACACCATCATGTCTGTAGTAAGTTGAATTTCTCCAGTGGTTCTCAACACCCCATGAAAAGTGCTCTGCCCCAGCGTTCAATCTCTACCACATAAAATTAACATCACCTTTTATAGTGTGAAGGTGAAAAGTCTAGGTCATTAGTAGTTTAACTACATAAAACTCCAGAAAATTAGATCAGCAGCAGCAGACTTCTAATGCTTCTTCATGACATGTTTAGACACCAGTAAGAATATTTTCATTTATTTAAAACAAGTTTTGAACAACATAAAATGTGATCTTGGAAGATGCAAAAGGAATTCTAACTTTCTTGACATGCAGGTTTTACATTGGCCTCTAATTATGCTGTTTCACAAAGCAGTTCTTATATCAATACAGATAGAGCTTGGGGGATACCTCAGAATAATTCTTCCCACAAATATCCATACAAGTAAGTCAGAATTCACCCAGCAGGCTAGCACCAAGCCCTGCATCACCTATGTGCTCTCCATGGCTGTGAATACTCAATCTAGTCACTGATTAGAAGGTCCACGGGAATACTGAGGGAAGACAAAATACTGCAAACTGCACGTAAATATTTCAATGGCAGATATCATGCTGCTTATAGCATTGTACTTGGAAAAAAGGAACCAGGGATAGGTATGAAGAATAGGAAAAGTGTAGTTAGTCAGGAAGCCATGTCTTCTGGATGTACAAAAATATCAGAAGGAATAACCTGGGCTATAACTGAGAAATCTCCTCAAGAATCAAAATTGTAGATTATTCCATAAAGAGAGTCAATTGACTGGTGGCTGAGGTTGAAATCACATTCTTTCCAGGAAGATGGCCCCCTTTCTAATAGTGCAGTAGACAGAGCACTATTCAAACATGCTTAGAGACACATTCGTGCTTTCTTTCACCTCAGACTTCTTGTATAACCTTGAACACATCCTTTATCTCTTCAGTACATCAGTTCCCCTAAGTACACATGAATATTGTAGGGCGTTATTCAAATACCGCAGTAGTGGGAATTATACAATAATCTAATATAGTAATTTCAAGATTGGCTGTTCAGAAGAATTTAGGCATAGTTTCCCCTGTTTTAATTTTTAATAGAGGCAGTAAAAGCAATGCATACAACTTGTAAGATCCAGCTACAGCACCTGGTAGAAGAATCCAGATGTTCCCCCTTCCAACAGCATCATTAAACATGAGGCTGATGTGAAATATTTATAATGAAGGTGAATCATAGCCCACAGAGGAGGAATCTAGGGCTGTATCTTCTACTAGCATCAAGCACAAAAATGCAAATACACTGAACAAATACTGCATTAACTTTCAAATCACACGTTCTATGTCTCACAAAGTAAGACACAATTTAGTCCTGATGCAGGTGACAGATGGTAGCAAGAGACCACCAGTTTGGAACAAAGTGTAAAGAACATATTTCAAAGGAAATGCACCCAACAACCCAGGATGTATGAACCCAGGAGTGCAAATGACCTCCTGGTCCAGGAACCCCCCTTCTCTCTTTAATAGTAAAAGGCATCATAGAATCCCTTTCTCAGACTTACCAGTTCCATCTTGAAATTATTTTGGTCATTTGTGCCAGTCATTCTCACTAAGGCTGTTCCAAGGATTAAAAATCTCCCTATTCACAGGCCATTTTTTTCATGCTTAATTCATATCTGTTCATTCCTGTGCCAGCACTGACCTCTAACTTAAATGGCTCTTACCAGCTCCCAGCTTTTGCCCTCAGTATTTTATAAAAAAATACTATCTTCTCCAGGCTTTTGTTCTGCATAGCTAAACATGACAAGGTATATGGTGTCCTTTTTAAGGTTAAGCTCTCTCTACATCTCTTTCAAACCAAATTAATCCTTAAACATGGGAAGTCACAATTCTATTATTGCTCCATGCCTTACAAGATCATTCAATACTTTACTGGCAAGACTTCATCTTACGCATCCTACAGCCATTGCAACAATTTCCACTACCATATCATGTTGACAATTCTTAACCATTTACATCTCTGTCTCTTATTTCCAGCCCATGAGCTTGCAACAGAAATATTATTAGTGCCACGTTGGTAGCAGAGCAAGGCAGAGAATTTACAGATGCTGACTGCGTCCTGCGTACTGCATTTGGCTGACTCACTTCCTAAACCATTCAACAAGCTGAATTACCATCATGTCCACATACTATCCAAGTCTTTAAACTTTTCTTAAAAAACAGTGATCCACAGTTTCCACTGCCCCAGTGAAGCATAACTCTCTCAGAAGCATCTTCATAAGAAAGTAATTAATACTGTTACGGTACATGATCCATAAACCTTCCATAAACTAAAAATAAATTTACTTTCTTAGATTGATCTAAGAATTACACCTGTCTAAGTAGAAATCCATATAAAACACTGCCCCTTTTACCACATTTTTACCATCTATACTTAAAAACCAACACTGTTTTAGAAGATGGACCACTGACTTGCACATTTCTTCCATAAACAGCATAAATCACGTTACCCTGGAAGGAAGAAAATGCATAAAGCCACCCACATACCCACCAGCACATTCATGACAAGGAAACAAATGAAGTCAAATACCCAGTAGGTCCCCTAGAAGTTCTGAGAGATGTTTAAGATAATCTTTGTCCTCAAAAAACGCTTAAGAACTGCAATTAGACTTTACTCTCAGGTCAAAAGTTGTCCTCAATTTTACAAAGTGTCTACAGACAACCATGAGGTTAATGGTAAATACTGCTGCTGTTGAATAAAGTGTAAGTTTGAATAAAATAAGAACTTCAGCTCCCTTTTTTTATGTTAGTTGTAATTTAAGAACTGAAAATGGAACTTGACTGAAAATCTAGCAACTATTAAAAGCATACTCTCAGACGTAGCTGTTACCCAGGAAATTTGACGCACTATCAGCTGCAAAGTAGAAGTGCTGTTTAGCACAGAAGCTGGTAGTGAAGAGACCTAGGAGGTCAAGAAAATTGAATGGATAGAGATCCAGAATCCAGCCTTTCCATTATAACAGAGGTGCACTGTGAGCAGAAATGTTAGCACTGCTCCCCTTTGGCATCTCTTTTAATATCTGTTTCTGGACCTTTTTGCATGTATCTTTTTAGCAGCTATTCATTTGCTTATATTGGTACATCCGATTCTTCTGCTTTCAAATCCAATTCTAGATCTCATCTCACATTTTATCTCAAGTAATATTGGTTATTTTTCATCTCCTGCTTGACCTGAACCATGTTCACAGAAGCTGATGTAAAGATACCAGTCAGCTTCAGTTAGTACTGAACCACACATCAGAAACTCGGCCTTTGATAGGAAACAGGATCACAGAATGGTTGACGCTGGAAGCCCCCTCTAGAGATTGTCTAGTGCATATTACTCAGGGCCGTGTCCAGCTGGTTCGGCAACCTGTGCCAGTGTTTGACCACCATCACAGTAAAAAGTGTTCTTATGTGAAAATGGATTTTCCTGTATTTCTATTTGTACACATAGTTTCCTGTCGTATCATTCGGCACCATTGAAAAGTGTCTGTTTTCTTTTTATCCTCACATCAGGTATTTATACACACTGGTAAGACCCCATGGAGCCTTCTCTTCTCTAGGCTTGGCAGCTCCAGCTCTTCCCCACATAAGTCACTCCGACCCCTGAATTATCCATGTGGCCCTTTGCTATGCAACCTGTTGCATCTGTTGGCTACTAATCACTGTCTGTGCTTGATCTTAAATTTATTATAAAATCATTTGATTTATAATCAAACCTAACATTATATCAGTACCTTGTATAAATGGATCTAAAAGCAACGTGACGGAGCAACAATATGGCTTTTGTCCCCATTCACTTATCCATTAAGCTATCCTAGACTGGCTCAGACTGTGCTAATTTGGAAACTGAAAAAATTTACAAGTTGTCAGCTGGCCCTGTCATTAAAAACTAACAATTACCACCACACATAACCTTAGGATTTCAAGCATTGATCTTGTCTACAGTAACAAACTGCTTATCTGTTTGGCACAAAGTGGTCTTGAATTGCTGATACACACTGAAACAAAACATACTTTGGAGAGAAGTGGTGCATTAAACCAGGTTCCAATTCCTTTCTTCTGGGCACTGATAAAAGTTCTGCTAGGCATTATTAGTTCCTGCACACCTCTGCAATCCCCCACACACTGATGGACAGTCCACAATAGCAAATTACCATTGTTCAGCCTCCAACCCTGCAAAAATCCATTCTAGGAATCTGCTCCCACTCTTCAGGCAATACTTAGCACATCTCTGACATGAGACACCAGCAAGTTCTTACTGCTCCAAATAAGAAACTTGCTGCTCGGTGCAGAGAAGTACTGTCAGAATCCACCTAACCTCACTTGGGGAACCTGGATAAGCTTGTTAATGTAAGAACAGCTCATGCAGGACTTTTTCAGCATAAACAGAGATATGATGTCTTGCTTATGTACTTCTGCAAACCTCAGACTATCATCTCTTAGCTAAATGTCTGTGAAAGTAGATGCTTATGTAGAAGACTGAGAAGAAAGGCAGGTTTTAGTGATTAACTGGGTAACCATGGCATGAACTAAGCATTGCATTCTGTAAAGTTGCTCATGAGAGAGAGCAAATAAGAGCTGGCTGGAAAATACATAAAAAATGGTCTGAATTCTCTGATTTATCACCACAGTACTATTTCACAAAGTGGCACAATTTCAACAAATTTCTGGCTTCCACTTTTTCCCCAGCAGGCAACCAGGCCTTTGGGATGCGGAGCACAGCAGGGATGTATGAAAACCTTGCAGGTGCTATTTGACTATGGATGTTTTTACAGGGTGCCATTGCTGTTCATGTCTGTCAGGAAAGCATTTTGTTCCAAAAGTGCCATTTCCCCATCTTTCCAAAAGGAATCACAGCATGGTTTAAGCCAATTCTTCTACCCAGTTTTGCAGGCTTTATGTTTGGCTTGCTCTCTCCTGAATCAGCATAAAAAAATATTTCTGGTAAATGGAACAACTCTTGCAGAAGTAAGAGTATACTTAGGGACTAGCTGCACTGCAAGTGCAGTTAATGCAATCAATACATCATTCCAAGGCAGAATACAGATGATTGGGATTCTGTACAGGTAAGCACACAGCAAAGGAGGTGAAAAAGGTATAGCTATCCCTTTTTTCTCTGTATCTTTTTTTTTGTTGTTGTTGTTAGTGAAAACTCTAGCATCCTTTCTCTTGATTTTGAGATAGTTTTACTTCCCTACCATCTTGTGTTTAGACCCTCTCCAAACAGGTATGGCTCAAAATCTACTCTTTATCCTATTGCCCATTTCTGAAATACCAATAGCCCATGGCTCTGTACTGCTCAGATAAGAGCACCCTCTAATTACTGGCCCCTTGCCCCAAAGCAAGGCATGATATTTTGTCATGATGTTCAGTAAAGACCAGGCTTTTCACCTATAGAATGCCACAACCAACTTGCACCTACATGTCACAGGTTGTGAAAGGGAGAAAAGGGTATATAGCAGGACTTTGCAGGCAAGGAACTCGCCTCATTTGAAGCCTTCTGTTGCTTTCATCTGGCCTCCTGCTATCCCAAATCCTGATCCCATGATGCAACCAAGCTATTTTACCCGTGAGGACCCCTTCCTGAAGAATTATGTTATCAAAGTATAAGGTAACAAAAGTCCACTTCTGTTCCAGTCAATCTTCAATGAAGTTAAGCAGCTCCCCACCTCAGCTGGAAATGAATGAGGTACTTCAGAGCTCTACAGTTATTTATATGCATATATAGTTATATACAGTCTTCTGCCCATGCATGGTGTTACATCAAAGAGGGCAGTACTGATTAACTTCTGTTTTACTTTGGATGCTACAGAGTGAAAATACTTGACTAGAGTATATGCTTGCATATGGATGGTTGTTGGATCTTAATTCTTCAGGAACAGCAGACTGTATTACCAACCTCTGTATTAATTAGGTGTTCTGTGCATTGATAGCCTAGGAAAGGCAAATAAGCCTTTCAACTTCTTATGTTTCACTAGAGGGTGAAGGCAGCCAGAATATACAGGACAAAGTAGGCAGTTAATTTCAATCTTAATGTCAATTTAATGTCATGTGTTCCTACCTATATCAAAATGAAAAGGTATTCTTAATACAATAAGAACAATGATAACTAGAATTAAAAGTGTAACTACAACAACAAAAAATATTTTTGGGGATTCATTTTACGGCAGTTTGTGCTACTTATTTTTAATACATCAATGAGATCAAATTTCCCCCGTATGCTTTGTTATTTCCCTAGTTCTAAAAATCTTTGTTAATTAGACTGATTAGCTAATCAATATTCATTATATTCCTATCAGGAATAAAAGTCTTATATCCACAGAAGAAAATGAGTTGGAGTGACTTAGATCCTAGTAGATAAAGAAACATCAATGCTCTTTTTATTTGGGTCAAAGTGAGAGGTCCTGCTGCCAGTCTCATGCTCATACTGCTAGGCCATGCATGACTATATCTCCATGGAACAAGTTACATCAGGCAACATAATTTTTCTTTATCCTGCTACATATCTCTTACTGACCACTTACATCTTGGATTTCTAGAACTTCCATCTAATTGCTACATTTAATTACTTTTCTTTTATCTTTTTGCTGACTTATACTTGTTAGTTCCCCAGAATGCAAACCATCTGACCTGTTTGGAAAGTTGAATTGTTATCAGTCCTGATGCTCTAGGAAACAAAAAAAAGATAGAAAAAGAAACAAAAAAAAAGATAGAAAGAAAGAAAAAGTCTACATTAACTCCCTGTTTGGTAAAAGTGATTTCAGGGTTTTTTTCCTAGTTATAAGCAGCCTATAGCTCCAAATCCACTTAACTTCATATTATTTTCTCCTTGCAAAGTAGGAATAGAAATCACTAGACAAAAAAAAAAAAAAGTAAAGTTTTAGACTGTAAAATGTTCCAAAATATGTTCCAAACCTAAACAATATGTTAAAAATAATAATAAAAAAAGCTAACTTACAATAGATGATAAAAATGTTTTCTACAGAATTTGAAAGAATGAACAGTATAAATTATTTGTGTGATAACAGCGGCATTTCCAAATGTAAGGCTTAGATCCCTGTTAAAAAATTCTAAAAATTAAACAAAAGAAGTCATTTTTTAAAAGAGATAGGGCTCAGTGGGATTTATTAATGCACATCGTTCAGAGATATTCTTACTTGTACAATGCAAGCAGTAGGTTAGCACGGACTTCCAAATTATATTTAATTGGACAATTATTCAAAGTGAAAAACCCAACATGGTAAACTAAGGAGGTCTTTAATAAACACCTTGTCTCTTCAAGAAAAAACAGGGAAGTCATTTACTGACCCAAGAGGCACAATTTTGTCTTTGGTAAATTTATTTTAAAGTAATTGCTGACTCCAGGAGTAACAATTTTTTAAAGAGGAATATGGTGCTTTCAGGCAGTGTAATAAATTGATCTGTGCCCTGTATGATGGCCTAATCACATTAGAAAGATGTACATGTAGTTGTCTGAGGCAAATAGAGGATGTACACCACCTGGTCTATGAACCCACTAAGACTCATTTAATGACATATAGCTTTCTCCTCTCTCCAGATCAGGACTGAATTAGAGGGAAAAGACAAATGATAATTTACACCCAGGCTTTATAGCTCTGCCCTCCTGTCCCTACTTTCCAGCCCAACAGAAGTGTTCCCCTACCGCAGTCCTCTGTAGCCTCCAGAAGATTTTCACTCATCTGCCCTCTACCAGCCAGTACTCCAACACCAGGAACGAGTTCCATGTTAATAGTATCACCTTTGAAAAGCCATGGCCTCCTCGTGAAACCTAAATGCTATAAAATCCACTGTGATTAACAGTGAATTAAAAGTACAAATCAATATTTAAAATGTTAATGTTCCTTCACCTCAGCTGCAGAAAAGCTCTACTAGGACTACTCTGTCTTCCATCTGGCAGGACATGCCTTTCAGATACAATGGTCTTTGACACCAAGACTTTAAGGCTTGGTCAAATAAATGGTAAGGGCAGACCTCACTCCTGTGAGTGGTCTGCATGCCACCTTCAATATTGGCACAGAAATAACAGAAAGCCCTGATGAAATAGCACCAGGAATAATCCCTGAACTCCACGAGTGAGTGTAATACTTTGTTGTATGCATCATTTTGCCAGGAAATTTCCAACTCCAGTCTTTTCTCCTTCTCAAGGTCATCCTGGGCAACGCTAAATAATCATGCCTCAGTGAATTGCCCCCTATTTCTGACTAAAAAGCTGGGACTCCTACAGTGCAGATTATGATAAAAGATTTATTTGTAGGGAGTGGAACATGGTGCCTTTAGTGAATGAAGTTAGTAAGTTGTTTCCATTTCAGACGCTTTCATTACAAACACTGATAAATCTTAAGGCTAAGAGAGTATGTAAGAGTAATGAGTTGAAGGACTCCTCAGCTCTTTCGTGATTATCTCTCTCTTTTAGCGCATTACCATGGGACATCTGGCTTCCAAATTTGTGCCTCTCCTCCACAGATCTGAGGACCAGCCTACCAATTATACATTCGCATAGGTTGTAATAAATCAACAGCAGCCAAACTCTGACAAGGTGATGGCTGTTGACAGATAAAAACGATACACATTGTCGTGCTGTTCTCCAAAAACAAACACATGCTTTTATCAGATTTTTTTCTTTTAATCAAAAAATTGCCTCTTTCAACATAGAGTCACCTAATTTCACAGAGGACTTGCACTACACAAGGTTCTCCTATCTAAACCTGAGCTGCATGTAAAGCCAGGTTCTCAAACAGGCCCCGAATCCGCCTCCCACTGCAGTCAAGGAAAAAACTGCCGCTCTGATCCTGGGTCAGCCCAGGCCCAAAGATCATTAACCTTTTACTCTGAGAAGCACATCTGTGCAGAATGAAAGACTGAACCAAAAAAATCCAAGGATATAGAAGACTTGGATTTGTTCATGAGCCAAGCAGAGTCTGGATAATGTTTTCTCTTCAATAAAGGACAGCTACAGTAAGGGTCTACACAGCAGGTAGATCTCTGTGGTGAGTGCTTCCCGGTCCCCATGCCCTGGGTCTCAGGGGAATTGGCTGGCAGTGCTTGATTCTTCTTGCCTAACTCCAGCCCTCCAAAAGTCAGCTGTCTAATCTAAGCTAATATTCTAAAAAGCACCAAGGGTAATTAATCTCAAAAGCAGTACTTAGATAGGCAATGTGAGTTCTGCTCTCAAAGCACCTTGTGCTTTGCAGTAATGACATGGGACCTCAAGTAATTTGCTTCCACAAACAGCTTGAATTCAGTGGGAAGAATCCCACTGCTGTTTGTAAAACAGATCACCCTCTTTGTAAATCTAGAACAAAGTTGCACTGTTCCAACCTGAAAACGTTATCAAGTGCTATCACAAAATGTGATTTAAGTGACAAATATTTTATGATAAGCCTTTTCGAACACTTGCAAACTACATGAAGTATCACGAAGATCTGATCACCCAAAAGATATGTCAGAAGCAAAGGGCTCTACTAATCTTGCTGGAATCTCTGTTAGCAATTCTTATTCGGGGAACAGGGTTTTATCCCAAAGCTTCTTAGCACATGGTGGTAATTCATCCACTCTCTTACCCTCCCTTGAAGAGACCAGGCCTATTTTCACAGCAAATTATGTGAAATACCTTAATCACCAGGGAAGTCAAAGACCAAGAGACCATCAAATTCTACCAGTCCCCTCGTTAATGAGAAGAATGCAGCATAATATAGCTCACCAAAAGTGTATTAATTCCTTCAGAATATCTTGCACACCATGGAAAATGGCATCCCTCAGATGCCTCTAAAGAGCTTTGAATCAAATATAGTCTTTTCTAGTGAACTGACTGGACAGAAAGGTAGCATGTTACCCTCCAGCTCAGTTTTATTCTTTGACGATGTCATCTACTAGAAAGAGCTCATCAGACTTATGTTTTGAACGTTTTCTTATTGATTTCATCTCCTTCTTTTATCTTTCTACCTTCCTTTTCCACTCCATTTGCACTAGTTAGCATGCTGCTTTGACCCTAGAACTGGCAAGCCCCACAGCAATAAAACAGGGATATGCAAACTCAACAGGTTTGGCATGTTTCCTTTCTGGTAAGGGAATACAATTGCTTGACATACATACCTCCTATTCTCATCCATAAAGTTGAAGAAACCATTAATTGGGGATAACCTGGACAGAAAATTAGTCTGAGTTATGATAAAGGAAGAAATTATTCACTGTGAGGGCAGCCAGGCGCCGGCACAGGCTGCCCAGAGCAGCTGTGGATGCCCCATCCCTGGCGGTGTCCCAGGCCAGGCTGGATGGGGCTGGGGGCAACCTGGGCTGGTGGGAGGGGTCCCTGCCATGAACTAGGTGATCTTTAAGGTCCCTTCCAACCCAAACCATGCTATGATACTATGACAAGTGCCATTCACCTTTATTTGATCAATTTACCGAATCAGGCACTGAAACTCCAAAGCATGTCCTTTGTCACAACTTCTTTGTTTTCTCTCATTTAAAGTTCAGCACTATAGAATTTACAGCTGTTGTAAGATCTGTAGCTGTTGTGTAAACCAGTGTGTCCAACTTCTTAATAGTCAGTCTTTTTTAAAAACTATACAACCTATTACTACAGGTATGAGTTTTGTTTAGAAATGACACTGTAAGTAAATACTCCTATAATTAATATGATTCCAGGAACTTACTTGTTGCAGATTTTTAGCTACAAAAACATACGCAGTAGTGTGAATATAAGAATAACAATCTGAGATTTTCAAACAAGTCTAAGGAAATTATTCATCCAACTCACACTGTACTTCAATAAGAATTAGGAAAGTAATTCCCTCAGGTATTATCAAATTTTAAAAAATTTAAACTGAAAAAACAGATTGCAGCTGCATTCAGCTAGATGGGGTATAAGAGGTCCCTGCAGACAACTGTACTATCAGTAAGTACTCAGGCTGCCTTCACTAATTTTGGTACAGAATTTAGTACTCCTGATGTGAAAACTAGAGCAGAATATGAGACAAAACTGAATGGCTCATTTAGCTACTACTGGTAAATTGGGGGACCTCAGAAGGGAAAATTCAGCTTCAAAACTCTTAAATGGATATTAAAACTCATGATCATTATTCACTCCACAAAAAGAGACACTAGAAAATAAAAAGTGCTGGAATATTATGGATTCCTTAAATTAAGCTAAAACTGTTTATGGCACTAGAATGCAGAAATGAATGGCTTCTCCTGGGAAGCTGGGTTTAGGTTCCAGTAGTATCAGCAAACTCATACAACCACTTTTGTAACATTCAAAATTGGCTCACTGTTTGCCACTACCATCAGGGAAATAATCTTTGGGTAAGATATTCAAGGAACGTGCTCCTCTAATGGCTAAGTGTTTTTCTCATTTGGGTCCACATTTACTCACAGCCACTGCTATTACTAGTTATTTTTCTGCTGCCTTGATTTTAAGTCACTAAAATCTTTATGGGTTTTATATTGCTAAGCTAAGCAAACCAGATGCCATTATTTCCTCCACTAAGAAATCTTTTCCATTCTCCTGATCAAAATCAGGTTCCTCTTTGCATCTCTACTTTATGTTTTAAACACAGATTCCCAGAATTATACATCTGGGACTTGTACTCACACTTTTTTATCATCAACAGAAATATCTAATCTGAAACATCTTAAAATCACATTTGCCTTTTACATGGCCACTTCACAAGGGTGTGTCCTGTGAAATACCCATGCATTTCTTTTTCCTGTGGCATTGCCAATTAATGAGCCTATAGAAAAGATTTTATCATTTGACCTCATGTACTTCATACAAATTTAACCTCATTTCCAGTTCTCCAGTCCTGAAGATGGTCCAGTTCTTCCATGTGCAAATGGTACTTCTCAAAAACGTGGCCTCCGAAGATTTTATTTTTCACACACACAGACCTTTTGTTTCACACACAGACATTTTGAGCCTGCCAAACGTATCCCAATGCCCAGGCAAACCTCCTTAACTCTCACTCTAGACAGAACAGTTACTCCCACAAGAACCTGTATGAGTTGAAAAGAAGATTCAATACCACTCACCAGAATAAGGTCTGATCACAGATTATATCTTCTCCTCTGCCTCTTTGGTAGCTCACCTAAGAGCATTCAATTTCCTACAGCACAACTGAAGAGGTATAAGAACATTCGCACGATGCATCTCACCCTCATGTGATAGAACCTGGCTATTACCAGCCATGGATTGTTCACTTGGCTGTACTCAGATGTGGCAATAAAAACTCGTGAATACACATGGATGTTAACAGCACACAGGCACCATTATGAGTGGGGTGTGAACCCCACCATCCTGACTGTCTTTCTGCTGAAGGAAATACATTCCCCACTGGCCACTACTTTTCTTGTGCTCCTTGTGAGTTTATTGGTGCTCCTCATTTTTGTCCTAGACCACTCTTTGTAAAATACTTTTAGAGTATTCAGGATGTAAGATCCTATGTAACAGCCACATATGTATTAGCAATTAATTAACATTAACAGAATGGATGACACTACACCAAGCATCTATGACAGTCACTGTAAGCTCTTTGCCAATATCTTTAAATATTCCTCCTATGGCTTCTCTAAAAAAAGCCCCACAAACTTCTCCAAAAAAATCCTGAAAAAAAACCCCTTTTTTTTATATAAACACAAATATATAAACACACTCAGCAATATTTCCAGCCCATGGACTAAAAGAAATATCACCTCATGGATCGTAACAGCTATAACCAGTAAATGTCAAGAAACCAAGCATAGGGTAAAACGTTTACAACTGCCTAAGGAATCCACAAGTCTCACCTACAGAATCATTTAAACACTATAGCCATATATCTGTGGTGCTCGGCAGAGCTCTAGCAACAAGAGGGTACACTTGTTTGGAGCGCATCTGGATATCCACACGCAGCAGATGTATGCTACTGTAAATACCTTCAATTCAGGATCACATATGTGGACATGGACCTGCGACCAAGAAAACTGCTGCTTGATTCTAGACAAGTAAACAGGATTAGAACAAACCTGCAGGATCTCAGATGTTGAGCTTCTCGCTAGAAAAAATATGACAAACAGTGGCTACATTTTGAGGCAGTTCACAAAATGGTATTTAAAAAATGAATAGAAAAACACAGAGGAAAGGAAAAATAGATGGGATCTGAGAGGAGATAAAACAAATTTATGACACCAGTTATGAGAAAAAGTCAGTATTACCAGGGCTGGTAAGGGAAGAAAGAAGGAAAAAGCAAGAATCTGAAGGATTTGGGAGGGATTGAAGAACTGGAAGAAATGAGATGAGAAAGCTAAAACTGGAAATGGGTGGAGCTGACAAAACCTAAAAGATCAAAGAAGACTATGGATCTAGATTTTCATCATGTGCTCAGGAGTCCAGAGATTCACAAGACTGAGGAGATTTTATTACAGGTTTAGGACAGTGATGAATTGCTTGAGCTGGAATATAACAGTTCAGGAAGATTCTAAAGAAGCTAAAGCAACAGAACAGGCTTGGGAGAAAAAAAATAGGGAAAATACAGATGAGTGTGTCATTAAGGCTACTCATGTGGCTCTTCCAAGAACTTGATCAGCTCCTTGCTCTGTCACAGATCCCTTGCATGACCTTCTTTGGCAATTAACCTCACCTCTTCATCACATCCATTTTCCAATTGCAAAATGAAAGCAACGTCTTCCTGTCTCTTTCTTCTCTTAAGGGCACAAGCTTGTCGGAGCAAGATTCTGTCCCTAATTATGTGTGTGTACAGCTCCCAAGACAATGGGGTGCTCATCTCAGAAACAAGCAATAAAGTAACTTGCCAAACCAAAGAAATGTTGTGGTAAAAAATATTACCTTAGGGACAGTAGCTATTTAGATGGCATGCTATATATGACTGAGTCAGCGGCATAATGATGGTTGTCGAAAGTAGCAACACATTCTCTGTCAAGCACAACCTGTTAAAAAGTCGTGTACAAGAGGGGAAAGTCAATGAGATGAGTCATGCCTTGCCTTGCCTTCTATGTTATCAAAGGTTATGTTACACACAGTATGAAGGACAGTAGGAATTCCTTCGATCTACAGTCAAATGGAACAACTCTGGCTCCTGCTGTGAGCTCTGAGGTCTCCTCCGTAGGTGTCACTCTCGCTGCTGATGGCCATAGATAATAACAAGTTAGGGTACAGACTAACCGGGAAATGATACCACCTGCTACCCAACATAAATTACCAACCCCTCTGGGTCTAATTACTCTTGTCAACATGTCACATGGCTATTATATTCACTGTTATGCAGAAATGCAGAGCAGCAGCAGATTCTGCAGAAAGAATGAGTTTCGTGGCATTTCTATGTATTCACTGGAAGGAAGAAAAAAAAAATAATTTGTTCCTGAGACAGAAAAGAAATGGGAAAAATTCTGCATCACAGCGAAATCAGTCCCTCTGTTAACAGTCTTAGCAACTGCACAACTGGTCAGAAAACACAGTGAAAACAGTGAAATGAAGGGCATCCTCCAGCAGGTTTCTTCCCAGCTCCCCCAAAGCACACTTTTTTTTTTTTTTTTTTGCAAAAGATCAGGGGCTCCGAAGTTGGAATTCCCAAGTGACAGTAACATGCACATTATTACTTGACACTGTATCATTACATGAAAAGCCAGCAGACTTGTGCTCAGTCTGCAGCTGAAGTGACTTTCACAGCAGTTTTAGACACCTGTTTGTGAAACAAGCAGCTGTATCAGAAAGAGCTGAAGCATGAAAGTTCAGTGTTATTGCTGAAACAGCTCAGGTGTCTCTGAACTACCCCATGTTGTCTCTAGACTAACGCTACACTTCTTGAGCAAGATTGCATGCTATGCTGTCAGCAATTCAGTCACTGCCATTCTATTGTAAGCACTTTAAAACAGAGTCTGACCCTTAAGACGCTCAGAAAGACTCAAACAGCGAAGAAACTGAGCAAGCCTTTTCACATGCTTCTGCTTAACTGGCTATGGCTGAGCAAACTGACCACTTGGTTACAATACCCTTCTGGGCACAGTGACTGAGAAACTATCAGATTTTCTCCAAGTCCTAACACACTGCGTAAGGCTGACAACTGTTCATTCCAATAAGAAGAGTCTGATTTCTTCGGTTGCTCTTGAGTAGAGGCTGCAGAACCATCAGGCCATTTACCCAACCGACCTGTATCAGCAGCTATGACAGGCTGTGATTTTACGTGAACACATTTATGAACAATTGAGAAAGTTTGCCTCAATTTAAGTTTTAATTCATATTATTTCTGTGCAGAACAACATATAAGGCCTAGAAATCACACGCAAATCAGAAAAAGGCTATTTACTGAAGGATATGACCAGCACAATATGCCAGCACCTGCCAAGGGTCTTTCTTGATGATTGCTTATGATTATAATGGTAAATTATTTGCTTGTGTAAAATAATAATTAGAAAAAGTAAAGGTCATTCATCCAGATATAAACCTGGCTGCAAAAAATCATCAGCGTACAGAGTTAACAGGCATATTCGTTGCATTATAAACAGCAGGCCAGGATAATATTATATAGTTTGCAATCTGTATTTGTTCTATGTGAGTCATAGCTTTGCATAATTTTATCACATTCCTGCCAGGCAAAAGCAAACATTAAAAGAAATATTAGAAGCGAGCCAGTGAAATATCCTAGAAGAAAAAAGCCCTGCAACAACCACCATTGTAATGACCAATGAGCATTATTTTATCTATGTGATTTGGTAGCTTGTGTGTATTTTTTTGCAGTATCACTTTAAAGTAATTTCTAATATATGATTAGTTTATTTTGATCTGCCTAATATCATTACATTGTACTAAAGCATCAATACAACTGCTTGGACTTTTTATATATGACATGATTGATTAGGTGCAGATAAGAAAGAAAATATTACTTCAAGAGACCTGACCTTCACTGAATCATCTGAGATGAAGAGAATTTAAATGCTGTGTTACTTGCACTCAGCACCAGAAAATGTTACAGAAAAAAAAACTAGAAAAAAACACTTACTGAAAATTTCTGCTATGATTAAGAACATTTTCCAGTAAGATTCTTCCTCTCCATTTCCCCAGTTGGAAACATTCCTCATCCCCAAGCTCTGCTGCAAGAGCAAATAGTGTGACAAAGGCTATGCAACACTTCACCAGACCTTCAGAGAAGTATCTCCCACAACTCTACATCTCTCCTACAATATGTGATAGCTCCTTTCTGGAACTTCAGGACTTGCAGCTCTTGGGAGAGATCTTTCCTCTATCCCCTAGGCTGGTAGTGAGCATTCAGTCCAGGCAGAGCAAACTGCCCCAGCCTCTGGCACCTGCTCCTGGTTGGTGCAGGCTCCACTCTGGTCTCCCCGCAATCTCTGATGCAATGACCACACAGACCAGTTGTGGAGCAGGAGTGACCTCAGCCCTTCTTACTACACAACACAGGCAGTGCATAAGAAACTGCTGTGACTTGGGACCAAGTCTTTGAATCTGGGATGATGAACTGTTGGCTTAAATCGATATTTCTTCTCTAGATGCCCATACCACACCTTGTGTGCTATGGTTCCCCCGGGAAGTCCTTCCTCACACACTACCAGTCCCTCTCATGCCCCCCCCCCCCCACTCCCTGAGCGCTCTGTACAGTAACCTGACTGATCCCCGCTGCTTCCTGGCACTCTGCCCCTTGCTGCCCGTCCAGCCCCTGCCAGCTGGGGTACCCTGGCTGGCACCCTTGGTGCCCAGCCCCTGCACTGCCCCAGCTGTCAGGGAGCTTCATGGTCGAAGGAAACCCCCAACAAGGCCCCACCACAGCCAAGCATTGTTATTTCTTCCCTGCCATACACTCTATAAGGTTCATCTCCCCTGTCTCATTGCCCAAAGGACAGTATGAGAGAAGAAATTGAGAGACACTATCATGTGGTTTACTCAGCTCTGCAGGTTTCTCTTGCCACTAGCTGTCTCCCACATACTGAAAAATCCCAAACTCCCACTCAAGCCTCTATAATATCCACGAGAGAGAAATTGGGCAAAAAGATGGGAGCAAGGAGCTTAAGACATATTTCCTCACACCCACTCCTTTGCTCTAAATATACAGGAATTTAAGCTTGTCCCTCATAAAAAAAAAAAAAAAAGAAAAAAAAAATCCTACAAAACGGCCCCTCAACTCTCCCTCAATTTAATCTCTATTTTCCTTTTAAAAGAAAAAAAAGGGTGGGGTGGAAAAAACTATATAGAACCATTTGGCAAAAGTAGTTTGCTACTGTAAAGAATTTTTCTCTGAACTATTTATCTTAAAGCATGTCAGAGCAGGCATCAAAAGCAGCCATGGCATCGGCAGAGTGCACACTGTGCACACTGTCACTTACTGTGATTGAAAGGACAGTATGTTTTCAAACAACTATACTTGTGTGAAATGTCATCAGATCTGACTGCTTAATCCAGATTAAAAGAAAAAAAAAGAAAAAAAAAAGAAAAGAGGGCTGTTCCATTCAGAGGTGAGACTACACTGATGACATTGTCCAAGAGTAATTTGATTGAGACAGTGGATCATCACAACAGCCAGGAGTGACTAGATTAGTGACAGGGTGCATCTCAGAGTCATCACCATATTGAACGTACAGTATGCAATGCAGCCACCAAGCACGGATGGAAACCAAGGAGAGATGGTTTCGAAATTGCATCTAGCAACAAGCAAGGTTTGCCAGGAGAATTTGTACTTTGCAGATTGCTTTCCCTTTCCCAATGGATGCTACAAAAATTTGAGATTAAGCACTGCACAGGAGCCCAAATCAAAAAGGAGATGGAATCTACAAAGTGGCTTTAAAAATTGCTCATCCTTCAGGAGAATCCTACTAAATTCCAGTAAAAAAAGCAAACTCAAAAGCAAAAAGCATGAAGTTGTGGAAGCTGTTGTTTAGGAAAATTAAAGTGATACAGGAAAAAAAAATGAATATACACAGCAAGGAATAATTTAGGGTTAGCAGAGGGGTGAACTAGAATATTAGATGACCTATTTTTCTGTTTACAATTTAAATCTAAGGCTCTTACTACTTTTACTAATTAGGGCCAAACTACTGATCACTGCACAAAGTCACTTAAAACCAGCATCAGACTCCTAGTAACACCATGAAAACAGCATTCTGCCTATGTGTGATAAGAAGTCATTTAAATTTGCTCATTTACGAAAGTTCATCTGTTTGGGACCTAACCAGGAAATGTAAGGCATCTTGATAATTCATCACGTTAAGGAGAGTGTGACTCCAGCAGACTTTGTTCTATTCCGCTGCATGTTATCTCCCTGCACATTCCCAGGGCTACACTGTAAAAGATTGCAAGGTGACAGAATATGTTCATACAGCCTCTAAGTGCTACTTCGCAAGGATGCATTGTAGTATGTTACCCTGAGGCAGTAAAGTGTTTAATGATGTTGCTGCATGTCATTAGTTAGTATTCTCTAAGTGGATCTTACAGGAAAGTATTCTAAATTATATATTGAGAAGTTAATACTAGTGAAGAGAAAACATTAAGAGATAGAGATTGCTTTCACAGGTGTCTGTACAGGTGGGTACAGTTTAAAAGTTGGCCAGAACTCCTCATGCCTGGAATCAAGCCTGTAATCCCTAAAATGATCTAGCCCTGCCTCTGCCCAATCCAGATCAGCAAGACTGGAAGAGTACCTTGTCTGCTGGTGTTTGCCTTCTGCTCTTACCTGTAGCCATATACAAATGGACAAAAGAAAGATTTTTTTTTTTTTTTTTAACCTTCTGCTTTCCACAGCTTCATATAAGCAAGATATCACACATCATAACTATTCAGTTAAGTAACATTTTTATTAAGTATCCATTAACTTACATCAATGCCATGTTCTCTAATGGTCACAGTAATTTCCTTGCTTCCAGCTATTATCTGTCATACACTTCCCTGCATGCACGCATGTGTGTGTGTCAGAGAGAAAGAGATGGAGGGAAACAGAGAGGAGGAAGAAGGCTGGAAAGTGGGGGTCACTGAATAAAAGTGGAAATGGAGCTGCAGAATTATAGGCACAGCTCACAGTGACACCTAGAGTCAATCCTGCCTAATACTTCCCCATTGTAAATCCTTTCTCTGGCTCTCTATCCCTCCCTCCCCTGTTCTCTAAAAACTTTGTTCATAGCTGCAAATGATGTTTCCATGCTCCAGTTCTACCTCTGGTTTAATTTGGGGGGTGTGTGTGTGTGTGAAACAACCAAAACACAGAAAACCAAAGACACCCCATTTCAGCAAAAATGTCACAGCTGTTTCCAATAAGGCTAGAAAAATCTCTCCAGATTTTTCTCAGAATCTGGAGCACAACCACTTTCTAAAACAAAACGGAACATTTTTAAGTTTTGGAGAAGAAACACGGAAATTTAGCATAGAGTTAACCCTGAAGCAGACAGACATTTATTAATTTCCTCATAAAAATTCCTCTGAATTTAGCCGTATGTGAAGATTTTTAAAAGTGCCACCTGCATGTGCTAAGCAGGAGTCCTTCAGAATTCAGTTGCTCAAGCATGAAGGCCTCCATGTGCTCCGTGTGAGCACAGAGGCACCCAAAGGCCTGAGCTCTGAATGACGCAGCGCAGGTGCAGTGCACCTCCCCGAGCCCAGAGGACACCCCACGTCCTCACCTCTGCCCTTCTTACTGCTACTGGTGATTCCTATTGGAGATACCTACAAAAGTGGCTTATAAGCAGAATCAAGATTATTTGTGCGTAGATGTACATGATGCCAAATCCTTGCATGGCAGCAAGAAGCCCAGAAATAAAGCTGTTGGGAATATTCTTGATTGTGACTGATAAAAAAATGGAAATAGTGATGTTCAAGTTATTATTCAGAAAAAGAATACAATCAAATATAAATATGAGTGACAGCAAGTAATTTGATCAACTCTCCTGACCACTGAGACATTATTCAGGCCTTAGTGTCTCAGAAAGGCAGTGTCTTTTGTCCCTTTGACTTTGAATGTCTGATTAAGTGAAAGAAATTCATCTAATTAAGATATCCATAGGATCATATTCAGCTTTTTGTGATTTATTGCAGAATTTGAAAGTTAACTTTGTTTTACTATGACTTTTATATATTAAAATTCAGGACCATCTGCACAGACTTTATCCATGCATATTTCAAACTCTGGAAGAGCTCAAGTTTGAATTAGTGCTGATGTGTGGACATTGTTCATCATTAACACACTGTACGTGTGCCCAGAAGAAAGGTCAAGGGATCCTGAAATATAAAAAACTCCCAATTGACACCTGCTACAGAATAATGATATTGTGCCAAGCCAGGTTTAAATACCTGTTTGTGAAATGGGTAGCTAGTAAAAAAAGCAGGGGGGGGGGGGGGCCGGAGGGGATGACAGGGTAACTGTCCATCCCATGGTTGGTTACAATTCTGAAAGCTCTACCAAGTAGCACAGTTACAACTTGAAAATGACCAAGTATTTGGTACAAACTCGAAAAATAAATACATGAAGGAATATCCAGCATTCATTACTGTGTAACACCTCAAATTTTGCAGGAATAGTCTGAACAAGGAGTAAAGGAAAAGGGACTATAAATCTGAGTAGAAAATAAGAATTCTACAAATCAACATGTTTTTCCTATAAATGAGTGATACTTAAAACCTCAAATTTTTATTTGAATTAAATCTTGAAAAGTTTGCATGCTAAGCTTATTTTTCTAAGAACCTCTTATGATGTGCCTTGCCTCAGCCCCATAACCTGCAAGTTGGACTTTCTAGACCCATTTGGCTTTAATTATATGCTATTCCACTTAATTCAATCAAATAGTATTTAAGGCCTTACTAGCTGCTGTTAGGAAGAGAAGCTCATGCTAACAGACATCGTTCAGCACAAACCTGTCTTTTTAAATAAAATTTATAAAAGGTCTTGCTCCTTGAATATCATACATAAGAACAGGTCACATCCTGCTCAGCAGTTCAAGATCTCCAAAAGAGTTCTGTACCTCTGCTTCCTCCAGGCTGTACATACAACTGCCCTTCACTTCTTTATAGGCATACTCTACTCTTGTTCCTTTCTGCATCTCGGGCACTGGCACATACAGTTGCAAACACCATATGCCTCAGCTCCTGCATTTGCAGTCTGCTTCAGAGAATGCAGTCAAAGCACCAGAGGCCAGCTCCACTTATCCAGTCTGTCTTGGCTGGCCAATTCCTCTGGCACATACTCCAAAAAATGTAGGCTACTGCTTTTAGTATGAGCACCGATTAACAGTCTTAAGTATTTATATATTCTAGCATAACCATTCTTTTCTGATTATCTAGCTAAGACTTCGCTTTTTTTTTTTTCTTTTTTTAAAAAAAGGAAGCAAATGGTTCCTATGTGAATGCAAGCAATTTTACAAGCAAGCATTTTACATAAGAACAGTTTTACCAATAACCCGCCCAAATCAATTCTGTGATGGAAACACACAGTTTAAAAATTCCTGCACCTTACCTGCCCAGCCCAGTTGAAAGGTATTGAACTATCAATCTCTGATCACATAAACAAGTGACGATATCCTTATTACTTGCCCATGACATTGAGGTCCCCAAAGAACGTTGCTATCAGTTGTGACACAGCCCCAAACACTGCGAGTTTGGTTCAGGGAAAGAAAAAAAAAAATAAAAATTAACAGAGTTTGGGGATCAAGATTCAAATTATATCATCATTATACACATTTCCCACAGCAATACAGCATCTCCCTTTCTGTGAGCTGCACACTATGTGTGTTGACACAAATACTGCATGAACTGAAGACAGGCCAACAACACCCTTCAAAATGGGATGTTTGGTGAAAGAGCAGTACACAGCCAACCACTGCAAAGTTTCACAGTTTTCATTCTCCTGCCAATTCACTGTTTACAAATCACACACACCTAACTCTGGTACCGTGGCCCCAGACAGCACAGACTCTATTACAATGTAATCTATTACAGACTCTAATACAATGTAACTGGCAAAATTCTCCCACTGCACTCCCTCTCAGCAGACAGGACCAATAAAGGCAGCAGGAAGGTGAGGCAGAGTTCAGTGTTCCTCCAAACCTCAGCGTGACTCGATGAGCACTTGTCCTCAGCCACACTAACTGCACTTTGCCCAGGGATCTATGAACAAGATATACCCCAAAGATGCTTCTGTTTTAAAAGATGTGCCTTAAAGCAAGCTGTCTGAAGTAATTAAGTAGTAAACCTCACAGCAGCAATGAACCTTAATTTTCCATTCCGATTCATACCAACTTTATTTTTGGTCTTCTTTCAAACACTTATTTTCCATCTCTAAATATGTCACTCAACAATCTCAACATAACGAAAAAAATTCAGAGGACATAGGCCATAACTGTAGCCTTCGGAGGTGTGTGTTACAAGGAACTTAACCAGTCCTTTTGGACTGGACACAAAAAAGGCAATGTCGAGCGTCACACAGATCCTGCTACTGGAGCTTGAAATATCTGCATGTTTACCATGTTGTATTCCATGATGAAGTCCTACCAGACACTCTAAGGCCATTCACAGGGGCTGAAGGAGGATCTGAGTACTTGGGCTGATATTAAAGACTACAACAAGGTACAAATTAGCATGTTATTTTCATTTCTTGCATTATAGCCCCTAGTAGGCACACAAGTAGGGCTCCAAAAATGTCCCACTTCCATATAAACTTCATGTTTGCAAGTTTTGAACACTTGAGGTTAACATTTCTAGCCAGGGAAGCTCATTGAAACATCCGTCCCATTCCTGTGCAACAGTGAAATGTCAGGAAAAGTGGAGCATCAAACATTATCCTCCAATCTCTGACCCTGCTATAAAGGGCTGGAGTTCAACTGGACATCCTTTGATTTTTGACCAATTAAACTGCAAACCTGCAGGGATTCAAAATGTGTGCAACTGCCAGATGTGGGATCTAGGGAGAGCATGCTGTTCAGGTGAACATTCTGACCACAGGTTTACTTCTTTCCCTTTGAAGTAGGCTGTCATCCATTTGGATAGAAAATGAAGTGTGAAATACAGAGGCTTTACAACATGTAATGACTGCGACAATTTAGTTAAAGCTGATTTTCAGAAGCCAAGAGCTGAGTTTCAAATTAAACTGCTTATCAGTGGCCACCATGACAGAATGCATATTTAGGAAATTATTTATTCCAACGTGATATAATTAATTGTAATATGTTCTTTAAGTTCTGCATGGTATTCTAGGCACTGGACAAATAACATATGAAGTTAGAACTCAAGCCATATGGAAGCCTATTCATGCATGTTGTTCTGGGTGTTCATTTAGCAGGTTCCCAATGAGAAAAAAAACTAGATTTGATCAAATATT
Source organism: Falco rusticolus (assembly GCF_015220075.1). Taxonomy (NCBI): domain Eukaryota; kingdom Metazoa; phylum Chordata; class Aves; order Falconiformes; family Falconidae; genus Falco; species Falco rusticolus. The sequence goes on from NC_051196.1 coordinate 7,724,175, forward strand.
TTGAATTGCCTAAATTTTGGTAAGAAAATAATTTATTGCTCTTTAACTAGTTTTGAGAATGGCAAACTTCTTTTTTTTTAAGTCTGTTTCCTTTCAAAATAAAACTATATTATTGTCATGTCTGACCAGTTCTGCTCCTTGGTTGCAGTATATTATGTTGGCTTTTTGACATCCTTGCTGAACCTCCATGTTTTTGATAAAGAAATAATGAATTGCATGCATGTGTATCTTCACATACAATTTAATACTGCCCTCTGATATCTTCCCAGAGAGATAGAACTTGCAAGAATTTATGTGAAAAGGAAAAAGTCTTTAGCTTCACTTATCACTCGCTGAAGCTGAAACACAGGGCTGAAAAGACCCAATTCCACATGAGATACCCACCAGGTAACTGGTCATCTAAGTTGCAAAAAGAGACCAGAATTTCTGTAATAATTGTGCCACAGCTGGCAGTGCCAGCCTGAGATGTACCTGTTCTCCTATCTCAGTACAGTAGTGAGAAGCTGAAAGGACTGGAATCCTTCAGCACAAGGAAGGTCTTCAAGCTTCATTCGACTGAATGAAGCTGACCCGTAAGTCTGCTGCAGTTCATGATGGGAGGGGTAACTGCTTCCCCAACTCAGCTACAGTGTCCATGTTCATCCACAATTACAGTTAATCTTGAGAATGATGAGACATAACCTGAAGCTTTTTGGCAACAAACCCTTGATCCGAGTAAAGGCTGAGAGCCCCATTGCAGCAACTGGACAGCTGCTGTGCAGCAACAGCATGCCTGTCCACCACATTGATCTACATTTCCCAAAGGATCCCACAGGACTTCGCTCATGGGAGAGAACTGTAAAAAACATTTCTATTACAGCCAGGCCAATGTAGGAAACTTCGTGGCAGAAAGGAAGACTACTCTGTTCAACTGAAATTGCTGATTACAAGTCACCCGTGTGACTTGTATTACGTATTACGAGGACACCTAAGCTCAGTGTCTAAAAAGTAGTTACATAAATATAAAACTTTAGTATGGTGAAGAAGTTTCTTTCTCTCTCACCACCCATCTAAAAGATTAATCAGATCAATCATGGCACATTTCTTTACAGAATTCTATGACTTAAGTGCTACAGACATTAGCAACACTTCAATCTCCTGTCTCTGATCCTGAAAACATCATCTGTTAGGTTTTTGGCAATGCTAGAAGGAAAACCAAGCTGCTTAAAAAAAACGCAGGGAACATTTCAGGAGATACCAGTGTCCATTTTTCATGTGCTCTCCCTACCTCTCTGCAAAAATTTACGTGAGTCAAAATTATGGAAAACTGGTGTGGTTGGTGGCACTTTGTAAAACCTTATTCACCACTAAAAAGCAAGCAGGGAAAGAAGGCTGCTAAGCACTATACTGATAAACTTATCTCCTGCTTTCAGTAAAGATATATGAAGATGCTACATGTTAAAACACTACTGTACTACCATGGAATATGCATGTGGAATTAAACAGGAGAAGAAAAGCCCACAATTTTATGAAAAAGCGCAAAGACAATGGCCTCACCCTACTTTGAGTGCTAGTGGTTCTGGGGGTAAAAAAAAAAAAAAAAAAAGCTCTTGAAATACAGATTATTTCTCATTTGCATTTGCCATTAATGGATATTTCCTACAAGGTCCAATTAAGAAAAATATTTCTTTTCTACAAGGCAAATTTATCAAAAATTCAAATAAACTCTTTGATGCATTTTCTGCATAAACTGATCATGAATAAACATAATCCTGTTGCTCTAAGAACAGATGTCATCCTGTAGCTCCCTGCCCCCGACAGCTCTGCTCTCCAATCACAAAGGAGAAGGAAATTGTTTGGCCGAGTTTACAGAATGAACCATAAATCATATGCATCTTTGCCAAAGCAAACTCATGTTTCTTTTATGAAACAATTGCTCCTAAAAGAACTTATATTCATTTTTTATATATGCATTTTTTATAAAATACATAAGGAAAGTAGAACATACTGTTCTGTTTCTCCTTTAGAAATGCTTGGTATTTTTCCATTCTGGTTGAGAAAGCAAACATTTGCATTTTCACGTGGCTTTCCGAAGCTAGTTGCATGGACCTAGCTGCAGTATTTTGAGGGATTCAGAGAACATTAAAATTGCTTTGGAATATTTGAGTCACCATTATTCACAAAAGTGAATTCACATAAAGTGAAACTAGGAAACAATAGGGACTTTTGTTGAAGTCAGATGCTGTAAATATGAATGAAGGAAGACTTGTGCATCTTCATAGATAGGGAAGATTTCAAAGCCAGATTCTTTCTCAGGAGTTTTTTTTTAAAAAGAAGAAAAAAAAATAAACAACCAAAAAAAAAAAGCTAAATACTATAAAGAAAATAAACAGAGCCTAGGTGTTCCAGAAGTACATGTGCAGCAATGCCATTCTGACAAGTTGAGGCACCTCTCTCTCTTCCCAGAGAGTATTCCAGCTTTCAGAGAAAAATCTGACCTGAAAGGATTGTCATGAGCCAGAGCTGCCCACAGAAAGGTGTGGGGAACACAGCTGGGCACAGGCAGCTCTGCTGAGCATTGGGGGGGGAAGGGGGAACTGCGGCATGAAGAAGGCTCCACGCTTGTCTGCATTGCTCCATCATATCTCCCACTTACCCAGCTCCTCAGGCTGCTCAGTGAGCTGCAACACTCGAGAAAACCGTGCTGTCCTCGGGCTCTGAGTAGAGGAAAAGAGCACGTATCTGCAAAAGAGGTGTATCATCACTGCTGTATGTGACAGTCAGTCACTTCAGTGCAGCTTTCTAACCTTCTAGAAGAGCACAAGTGCTCAGCCATGCTCTGGCTACACTACTCACATCTAGAACATGTCATTCAGACTGTCTTGGTTCACAGAAGAGTGAGTGCCTAGCTAAAACCATGGCTTTTGAGTGTGATCAGCCATCAAGGGGCCATGAGAGTACTCTTCTAGGGTACATGGAAGGGTCCAGGTCTCTAATACTGCTTTATTTCCTTTGGGGATGCCTTCTTTGATACAACTTCTCTGCTTTTATTCTTAAAGGACTTCTTGTCATCCTGTCTGGTCTGATTCTGGAGTGGACACTGAGATGTAATAAGCACAAGACGCTGCTCTTTCACATCCACTACTCTCACGGTAAAAAACAGAGCCTTCTGTAGCAAAGTCAGAGCTGATCTTCATTTTCCATTCTCCACTTTCTGCCCCACACAGTTTTGAAGACTAAGGCTTTTCCCCAGCTATAAGGTGTTTAAAGTTCTTCCTCACATCCCGTCTCTTTTCAAACACTTGCTTTGCTTCCCCAATCTGCACCTTACCTCTGTTCTCTAATCGATTTCTTTATCTTCCTACCTCATCATGCTTATCACTCTTTCTTCCTCTTCTTTGCCTTTCATTTTTATATGACCAACAAATCCCAATCCAGAATAAGAACCTCAGTGTGCTCAGTACTGTGCCATCACCATGAAAGAGCCCTCTCTGTTGTGAGCAGTACGATGCTTTTCCTTGGTTTCCTTATCCTTCATATCCTATGCTGCAACACATCGTGACAGCTATCTACCACCTCCCACTCATTAGGATTAAAATCTCTTCTACAGCAAGAACACATTTCAGTTCCAATGGGTATTAAAACCAAGTGCCTTGTTGCAGGCTGTGTCCTTTCTGCAAAGCAACAAAATTTATGACAATGACAACACAAGAGCCTAATGCCAGATACCTTGAGATCACTCTACTGTGCCTTGTACTTGTTTAACACACCCCAAATGAAAGGCACTATTTATTACACATTTTTGCTTAATTGATGTTTTCAGATGAGACAATGGACACTGGAAACAACAACTTTTGGCTGGAAAAAGTCATATTATTTTCTGATAACACAGCATATAATGCATGTCATTCAGAGGATGAACAATTTCTTCCATTCAGAGTTTTCATCTGCTTGCTTGTCGTACAAAGTATATGCATTACCCGATTAAATAACTCATAGACCCATAAATCGTTAACCATGTGTACAGTACATAATTCAGTGATCTGTGAACTGTGTTACAATACACTATTTCAAAGCTTTTCTCAAGTTAAAAAAAAACCCAAACCAAACAGAACAAAAAAAACCCCAAAAAAACAAACAACAACACACCAAAACCACCAAAAAACCTGCAAAGCTTTGTTCACCAAACACTGTGCCAGTGACCTTTCTCTCTAGTTTCCATGGCATTTTTGTTCAGTTAACTGCTCAAAACATTTTAATGCTATATTCAACCCCTACAAAGTCAAACCGACGCATGACAATCCATCAAAATCAGCCTGATAACAGAAAGCACATTCCAATTCCAGAATTATTGTTGTCTGATTCTAAATGACAGGGTATGAAACAAAAAGAGCAGAGAGCTTGATTTTCCAAAGAAAAATTAAGCCCAAAGAATGATAAGAGAAAAATCCTTTAGAGAAATGATATGAAATTTAACACGATGAGAACATACGCAACAAGACAATTGTCACATATACAAACTTCAGTCAAATAAAAAGGTTTCTAAATGTGTGTATAACTGAGGACTCCCTAAACCAGAAATTATTAAATTGTTTTCTGACAATTAAAGCAAGGATGTCTTTATTCCATTAGGTCTAGATGCAAACTCTTTCCCCAGGGTCCATCTCAAATCTAAGGATTAAGTATGTAGTAATGAAATGTTTCAATTATCTACATTCATAACACCTCTTACTAATTAAAATTTATAATTCAGAAGAAAAACAAATCAAATTGTAAGACAGCCTGCTTCATGTAAAAACCTTGGTTACCATTGTTAGTCAGCAGAGGAGTTAGTAAAAAAGGCAACCTAAAAATAGGTACTGACGAATTAAAAAGAAGAAATCCTCCAAGTTCTTTGAAATGAGTGAAATAGAAGTATTGCTTAGAACTATTTAGGAATGTCACTGTCATAGCATTTTGCCAACTCATGTAGGTAGACACGTTGACAACACACTTCACCCACCCCACCCCCTCTCTCTCCACCCACCCCCCATCCACCCCCTTTCCCCTGCAAGGACCAGACTGTCATTTTGGTAAGCCAGCTTGTGGAGCGGACAATGCCATCCCAGCCAAGCATTCTGCAGTTCTCACCAGGCTCTTAGGAAGCTTTCTGCCTCCTAGAATCACAAATCTCCCAATCTGATTCCCTATCTCCTGGTAACAGTGGAGAATGAAAGATCACACTCACACAGGAAGATATGGTTCCAAAGTACCAAACATGCATCCACGGAAAGGTCTAAAAATCTTGGCAGTGATTTAAAGAAAATGTTTAAAAGAAGATGTAAACACAGCAAGCAATTGTGATTTCATCATTTGTGCCTTGATGGGTAAATGTTTCAAGATTAAACATGTCTAAAGGTGCTTGATTCTGAACAATTGCACTGCAGTCCTCATGAGGACTTGACACATATGCAAATGTTCTCCAGTTTAAGTTACTTTGGAAATAGTACAAGAACCTATTTTCTGATTTCTGAACTTTCTTTGTGATTCAAGCTGGAAAAGGAGTTGCAGGGGATGCGAGCTTGAGATGCACTATTTTCCAAACCATTTCCCTGTATCATTAGGAAAAAATATTTGGTTCCATCCACCCTCAGTGACCAAACCACTAACTTAGCCACTCATTTGTCACTTTAGACATGTCAACTCCCTGCCACCCAGACACATTCCTTCCTACTTGCCTTTTCCTTTACCCTACAGCAACGTTCAAGCAGCTCCCCTTCAGCACCATGGAAATTTAAAACAACTCTTTATGTTTGTCTGACCTCTGTCTTATAGCACAACCTGTGGCATTTTCTCTCTGCCAACAGAAGCAGTATTAAAGTCCCTCTGCTTGGCTGTCCTCCTCCTTCCTCTCCTCCTCCACATCTCTCTTCAGGATCTTATTCTGCCACAAAAGCTGTAAGGAATTATCCGGTTGTTACTGGATAGACATACTGGGAGATGGGGAACGGTGGGACTCATACCTAGCCATAGATATGAACTAAGGTATCATTCTCATGTTGTTTAGCCAGAGGGCCTTACCCTGACAGACACACATGCAGAGCAACATAACAAATGCTGCTCATGCAGGAACACCTTTCACCTTTTGATGCACCTAAGTGACAACAGAGTAAGCAAACAACAATATGCAAAAGAAACTCTTGCACTAAATTCAGCAACAGCAGCTTTTTAGATTAAAGCACTGTCTTTGTACACAGATAACAGTGCCCAGCAGTTCTGACGTACAATCAAACAATAATATAACTGACGAAGTCAATCAGAATTTGGAAAAGACACGTGCCAGTGCTCCTCCATGAGGGCCTGTTTTAATGTCTAGACCCCAATGCACTCATGCATTGCAGTGAATTTCCTACAGGCAATGCTCTTCTGCCTGCTGAGACAGACATCAGCTCATTTCTGAAAAGGGCTAAACCAGCAGTCCTTCTGGCAACAGAATTAGCTAATGCCCAAGGTGGGCTCTGGCACCCTCAGAGCTATTGTTCAGTATTGAAATGCTACTGTGCTTCTACCCATAGGAAAATCTGTCCAGTGCAAAAACATTTGCACATTTTGACTACAGAAGGCAGCATCTGAATCCAGGGCGTATTCTATAAAGGAAAATAAAGGAGAATTGACATGAAATACTCAATTCTCACATTTGTTCCTAAGGCTAAACAATAACTTTTGTTTTCAAAAATCTCTACTCTCTCCTTACTTTGGAGTTGTAGCACTTGTCCAAAGTAATAAAGGAAAACACACCATGATAAGTCTGTAGGCTGCTCCAATACACAGATCTTATTCCACTGCATATTTTTCAGGCTTAATACTTTTCTAAAATGATATAAATTAAAGGCTCTCTCTTTCAATTAAAATTAGAAACCAGTCAACCAATATCATACATACACACATATATATTTAAATCATTATGGAAAATTATCACAGTACCTGGATGCATTTTACACAACGTACCTCTAATCTAAATCACCACAAAAACTGCTCCATGCTCCTCCTAGCTATTGAAACAGCTATAGAAGTACCCTGAAAAGGGTAGCCAGGATACCGATTGCCAAGTGAAATTCCTGTGCCTGCCGTTAGTGGAAGCCTTGAACAAAGAGGTGCATTTAACACTGCTTCCTAAACTTTGCCAGATTCAGGCTCAGACAGATTTCTGGCAGGAGCGAGATCCCGAGCCAGGAGCCTGTCGCTGAGAATGACCTGCCCCCTCGTTCCCACGAGCTCCTCCCTTGAGACAGATGCAAGGGACGTGAAAACCCAGTCATTAACGGGGAACAGAGCGTGGGCTCAGAGCAACCCTCATGCTCAGGGTGAACAACAACCAGGCTCATTGCACTGAACAACAACCTTCATGGAAAATCCTACAGGATTTAAAGAGTGACACCACAAATTGGGTTCCACACAATACAACAGGCTTCTAAAAAATGTCTTCCAAGATCTGCATAATTTAATAAAAAAGGATGACCTTTCTCTAGGAATTTTTTATCCTGTCCTGTGGAGCTCTAGCAGACACACAATTCTGGTTCACGTTTTTAGGAAGATTTCAAAACCTTATACAAAAGCTATCATTTTTTTTTTTCAACTGTATGTGACTTTGCCAGGGAAATCAAGTTTCATTTTATGTAGTCAAAAGAAAAAAAAAATGCCATTGGCAAAAGAATGTTGCCTGTTCTCTGAGAGGGTAAGTTAGAGCTGATCCTTAACATAGGTGGCCCCCAGAGCTGGTGCGGTACCTGCTGGAACTCTGATGGGCCATATGTGACATTGTACAATTGCAGCTTTAGCTTACAAGTATCGAACTTTCAACATAAATTAAAACACATAAATTAAAGCACAGCATGCTTTCCATCTCTTATCAACTCCTTAGTACTATATACCAATGCACTTCTAGCTTTGAATCTGTATGTTTTGCTCCACATGAATAAGTTTCTGAGCACTCATTACATTGAAAACCATAAAAATCCGATTTTATCCTGACGCCTGAACAAACATTTGAATTCCTGAAATTTCAGCCACAGATTCAAATAAAATCATCGCAAAGCAAAAAGAAATCGTAAAACAGAAGGAAAAAACACAGTTGCGGCTCATTCCATAGACAGTACGTATCCTGTAACAGATGACACGCTGCAAATACATTGTACACATCTTGTGTAGAGCTATTTCATCTTTGCATGCACTTGAAAAGAAATGGATGATGAAATCCTAAATTATACTGCATGAGTGGGGTTCAAATATTAGTTACACTGATATTTCAGAACTTGTAGCCAATGAAACTTATACCACCATTAAAACACAGAACTGCATTCTGGTGGGCATTTTCCAATGATAAATGTTTTAAAAGATCGTTAAGAAAAAAAAAAGTATATTTAAATTTTTAATAAATATGCAAAATGTTTAGCTACAACACTGCTAGTTCCAATTTCTGAATAAAATTGCAAAATGTATGTATTATACCTCAGGCCTTCAATGCCAATGATTATAAGATATATAATTTCTGATAACATATTTTGCAGTGAGGGTTTTTTTTCTTCTTTTAACCAAAAAAAAAAATCTAAATGGATACAGGGAGAAAAAAAAATGCTACAGTATTTCGCAAACTTCTCAAAATAGAAATGTCTCTTCTGTAAACAAAACCAGAACTGACATGTAATACAACAGATTCATATAAAAAGATATTCCTACCTGGCGTTTTGACTCTATTTATAGAGAAACAAAATCAAAGAAATTTGAGTTAAATCTTCTAATCCATAGGACCGACATGAATACTACATGATGCAACTATAATTTTACTAGAGGGTAAGTAATGATACTCTAGCATGTCTATGATCGTCCTAATAGATGACTGCGGTGCATTATGAATGTGAAGTGTCTGTGGTGTGCTGTGACTACAGATTGACTATTATCTGTTGTGATTCTGATGCGACTGCAAAGGTACTGCAAAGCTCTGAGTCTTTGATGTGACTTTATTGCCGTAGCTGTGGCATTGCTACGATGTCACATGCAGTCTTCTGCATTATTTTGGCATTTATATATACATGTACAGTGTGAAGGCACAGTTTCAGACTTTAAGCGATCCTGGTGAATTTTAGAGGTTTGGTAACCATATAAAACCATTACACCCTTTTTATTCTGTAAATATTTTATGAAGGATTTTCAAAGAATGTAAGAAATTAATATGCCTAAAAAGGCTGGGGTTTGTCATCCAGACTTTCACAAATATTTAAATGTGCAAAAATGCTAACACATGGGGTTATCTTTTAAAATATAAAAAAGGTCTTCCATTTAGCAGCAGTGCAAGCTGTGGTTAGTAAAATATATTTACCCTCCAATTTAGTGCGTGTTCTCTGAGAATGCAGGTATCACAGTCACATTTGCAGGGACTAGTACTTCTAAAGGGGGTTAGATCATCTGAAAAGTATGATGCATATTAAAACACAGTATTTTAAAAAACATGATAATGTTTAGTTTAGCTCAGTTCTAACATTTGGAGGGGAGGAAGGGAGGGAGCTGAGCAAAACTTAAAGCATCTAATAATGTTACTAACAAAACAGAGGCTCCGTTCTTCTGCACAACCATATCAATTTTTATATTAAAATCTATTCTTGTGGCTTCTTCTGCAAGATTTTCAAGTTATGTAAAGTTTTCAATTTTTAATGGCAAAAGCCCATGAAACTAGAGGTCAGAAGTGACTTTACTGAATATAAACATCTGTGGGATTAATCTTCAGGAAATAATTATTTGCTTTCACAAAAACGGAAGACAGATACTTTTAAAAAGAAACAAGATTTTTCCAATGAAAAATTTCCAACTGGCATAGGAGAAAACATGACAAGATAAGCTAAACTAATGGGTTTGCAACATCTAGATAAAGAATTTTCTACACAAATTTATCCTGTAGGATCTGTGATTCTCAATTTTAGTGCAGCACAAGAAACAACGTGGTAATTGTCAACTTGGGAAGATTCAGTACATAACATATAAACACTCGGAGGTCACTTTTACAGCTAATGTAAACTAGCACAAATGTAAAATCACAGTGTTCTGAATTCAGTGCGCACATAAAACAGGAAATAAAATAACTTATGCCAATGTACAATGCCTGAAATCTGTTCCTTAAACTTCACATGTATTCCATAAAATACAGATTACATCAAATTTAAAAAAAAAATTATATTGTAGTTTATACCTTAGAAGCGACGCAAAGGAAGCATTGGCAGGCTGGGATCGCTGTCACAGTTGGACTCCACTAAAGGCAGGACTGAAGGACACCAGCACCATGAAATGCCAAACCTGAGCTGACTGCCATCTGTCCAGTTCTCAGCTCTTTGCATGTGCTTCATCCCAAACAGCCCCTAACCCAAAGTATGCCATGCTCTCTCTCAATACTGCACTAAGAAACTATTTTTTAAAAATTCTTCCATGCCAGATAGGTCTTGGCTGCTACAATGCAGTTCTACCAAAAAAAATATAACCCAAAAACCAAAACACCAAACCAACAAACCAAACAAAAATAAACCATCACAACAAATCTCGTTTCACAAGAATTAACCATGAAAACCATTCTGCCTAATTTTGCAGTGAAATCCCAGTTCAAAGAGCAGTAAACACCTCCACTCAAAAGTACGGACCCATGAAAACGTTGCCTGGATATATACAAAGCCTCTGCTTATAGCTGTATATTATAATCAGATATTTGAAAACCAGTGTTCTGAGAAGGAGTAGTAAGTAGTCTGGTAGCAAAATGGGAAAGTTAAGAAATATGCAGAACTTGGCAAACATAGCACATGCTCCCCTAGAAGCACACAGAAAATCTCCTATTTACTGCAGTGAGATACAATATTTTTAGGGTGTTAGAAAGAAAACTTGAAGAATTCTCGTTAAAGAGACCCACTGCCAATTCTTCATTGGTTGCCTTTTTCGTTTTTCTGAAAATACACATTTTTTAAACCCTAAGGTGAAATGTTTAACTTCAAGTCCTTTGCCTCCAAAAAAAAAAAAAAGTCTTGATCTCAGTTCCTCCTGTTGGCATTATCCTACTGCACAGACACAATTAAACACTCATTGCAGACAGGACCAGGGTACCTTAGGTTCCCACATGCAACCTCCCCAGCAGGTTGCAGTCACCCATCCCATGCACATGCTCACCTGTTGTTGCCATCTAACACAAGAGTTTGCCAGTGGATGGCCTTGTCCAGAACAGCCAGCATAGCAGACTGGTGAGAAGGGAGTTTGCCTTGCTGGTGGGTACCCCAGAGGTGAGGACCCTACCCCAAACCACTTGAGGGAGAGACTTCCTGACTCTAAAGCAAACTCCCAAGCCGGTGGGTTTTTGGCTGCACTAGCACAGGGGTCTGCTTGAAAGACAGGAAGCATACGTTAGGAGAGTTTGGTTTTGTCACAACACAAGAAAAGACCCAAATTCCTGGAAAATTTCCTGCAGGCTTGGAAAAGTTTTCCCCCAGAAGCCACAGAACTGTACAACTAAATACAAAATTGCAGCTCACTATACAGAAAGCGTGCACCACCCCTTCTTTTGATTTTATTGCTCCACATCAAAGACAATATTTTGGGCATATCTATTTTACATATTTACATTCCTGAAATAAAATATCTGCTTAACACGCTATTCAAACTCTAGGGGACAAATTCTACTTTAACAGATACCTACACCACTGTGGAGAAGTTAGTGGTTAGAAATGTTGGAAAAATGGGACACACTTCCCAGGATTATTTTTCTGAGCTGGTTCTCTTGTTTTCTCACTCTCTCAGATGCTTTCCTCCCCACCACCCCTTATATAAGTCTGTGCCCCAATTTAAAATTCCATTTGCTGCATTCATTGAGAAAGTTGTTACCTTTGACAAATGATATTACCTAGCTTTGCTTAGAGATTAAGTGGTCTTCCCAAAAGCCTGGTCACTAGCCGTTCTTTCCAAGCTCATCTGGATTTTAGATGTAGCATGCAGAAGTTTGGTTGGATTCATAGTAAGTGATTCTGCTGTACTTACAGTTCTGTGCCTATGACTTTGTATAATGGTACCTTACCTTACCTGGGATAACAATTCTACTAAATGTGTTTCATTTTTTATCAAACCTGGGCTTTTTTAATATGAGATATAAAACTTTGATATTCCTATTACATCCCGCGAGGGAAAAGAAACACCATTTGCTATAATCAGGGGAAATGTTTTATTGCCTAAGACATGCATTTATCTCCCTCACAAACAGGAGTCATAAAAAGAACATACAACTGGTTAAATGTTACTTGATGTACCTTCGGTCCCAATTGGTTTGATTTAGGTCCTGCAGTGTCTTGTGGAATTAAATCTAGGCATGAACACAGGTTAATGCTTTTTCTTTCCTTTTAGCAGAACCCTATCAGTCTGGCCCACACCCCAAGAGCTTTGCAGACTAACCTGCAAGCAGCACTGTGGGTCTCTCCTTTACTTCTCCTTCCCAATGCTCCACCAATTCACAGCTGACTAATTAATTATAAAGCTCTGTTCTTACAGCTCTTATATAAATCTCTGTCCTTGTTGCCATCCTGCAGATCTATTCAGTGATCACACTCTTACTTAAATCATATAAGAAAGACCGGTCCATCCCTTTCATCTGAAAGGCTGTTAAGGAGGCACAAATTCTAAAGCTTTTTGTAATGAACTGCTCTTTCTTGAAGACAGTTTACCATCAAGCAACCTTCCAGGTCTCATGAAGGGCTACACTGCACAAACCGAGATGACAGTTGTCAGAAGGGAAGGCCAGTCCTTTCCTGAATAGAAAGAAGAATAGACTTGTCTTTTCACTTCTGTCCTTTCTCCATTGTACTTCCAAGGCACAACTGGAGCTCCTACAGCAACAGGTATTTTTCTTTGCTAAGATTCATTGTTGGACGCTCACTGGTATTCTGAGTTCCTAATTCTAAACCCACTTCTCTCTTTTATAAATGTGCACATTATTTGTATCTAAAGGGCCTTCTTTGTAAAGGCTGCAGTTTTCAGAAACTTGATTCCACTTTCTTCCAGGGCCTTCTGTCTTCCTCTCCTCCTCCTCTCTGCCACAAGCTTCTCTTAAAGAAATCTCTCATGTGTGCTGCTATTCAAAAATAAAATCAGGTAATTGATCTTTTCTGTCCCAGCTTCCATCTCATTCTCCATTTCCCTGTATTCTATCACATGTTTCATTGTGTTATATGGTTATCTGAACAGCCGCTGTTTAACTGCATATATTGAAAATACCAGAACAAATAAATATATTCAACACTATGTTTCATCATGATATTTGACAGGAAACATAAGAAATTTGTGAAAGTGAATATTTCCAAGCTTTTCAAGTCTAATTTACTTGGACTTCCACACAGAAAAAGATAGACTGAAATTTGAATGACATATTTTCTAAAAAGCTCCAAATGTAAAACAAAAACAAAAACAAAGGTTCTTCTACAGTAGCCACTGTGGATCAGACAGGAATTGTAGGGTTTCCAGTCCCCGTTTTTAATTCTTTCCTCTGTACCAGAGACTGCTTTTTAGAGATTTAAACATAGGTATCGATGCTTGTCCCTTTGAAGCTAAGGGTTCATTGTCTCCTTTAGCTAAAATACATGCTGTCCATAGGTTTTCATGCTCAAGTTCTATGCCTCAAACTCTGCTACAGCTCATCTAATATCCAGGTTTGAACAATGCAAGTCCTAGTTCATGGAAAGCTGTTCCAGTAAGAGTGATTGATGGACAACGTAAGACAATTTTTGTCTTGATCTCAGAATTCAAGAAAGCAAGTTTGCATGCAAGTATTGCTTAGAATATACAATGTAAGAAATTGATTTTGTCTTAGCTGACAAAAAAAAAAAGATTTTTGTATCACTGTTTTTTGAACAATTTTCCCAAGACAGTCTGCTTCTTTGTTTTTGGAGAATTTTTTTTGAGGGAGATCTTTACCTGAATTTTTTGAGGGTAGTGAACAACAGAGTACCAACCTCTACTCAGATGCAGCTAAGTGTTCTGGATTTCTAGTTGCGCACCCATTCAACAGATTTATGAATTCCCTAATGCACTTTTGTCACTGCTGTATCCTCAGGCCTGTGACGTTTTGGGTGCAAGGAAATTCCAATTCTGCAAAAATTCACACAGTAACAGTTGACATTTTCAGTGATATGTGATCAGGTTTAACTATGACTTCAGGTTGAAATTCAATAAATAATCACACTTCATTACTTTCTTCTCCCTTCCTTGATGTGAGGCTTTTTTTGTTTGTTTATTTGGGTCTGGTTGTTTGTTTGTTGGTTGGTTGGGTTTTTTTTGTTATAGATCTGTATTTGAAGTTTAACTGAAGAATATCAAGATGCATCTTTGGCTATCGGGACCTAAGCATATCCAACATCAGTTCTATAATAGCTACTAAAGGCTGGTGCACAATTTTTTGATCAGGTTTATACTTATCCAATTCCAAAGAGAATACATGAAGGAAATCATAATGCAGCAAAAAGAGATAAGTCAGCCAGTCTGAAGACACAGTTTAGAAAAATAATTTTATTCTTTTTTAATTTCTAACTATCACTTATTTCTCTTGAGCCATGTAAGAAGACATTTGCCTGTAGAAAGTGCTGGAGGATGCCCTCTACAAAGCACTTTTTGCCAGTTGCCCTCTCAGGATTTTGTAAAATCTAACCTCTATTCATCTGTCACCATTTCGCCAAGGTTTCTATTACAAGGGAGTACTGAGAACATTCAAGTCACCTACTAAGGTTCTGACACTTAATCAGCATTTAACATTTCATGTGAACAACATTATTTGCACAAACATACCAAGAGTTTAAAGCAGTGGAAAAGTTGAAAAGATACCAAGTTATTTCCTACCTCTGCCTTTGAAAATTCTATTTCTGGTAAGGACACTTGAAAAAAAATAGCTGCAGCTTCTATCCCCTGCCCTCCCAATTAGGAGAGTGAACAAGATTTCACGGCTCTGTAGCATGCTGTCTGGGCTTCCTATGCACTAGATCCATTAGTTGTTTGCTGGGGGAAATAAAATTAGAAGTGTTTTATTATCATTTCCAAATTACTGTGTAACAAATGCTTCAATAATCCTTACAGCACAAAAAAGTCTGTTTTGCCCAACAAGCAACTGACAGCTTTCTAATGCAGTTACATTAAAGTGCTTTCCTGAGTGTGTGAGGCACTTTTTAACTAGCTCCTTAGGGCATTGTTAGATATCATTGCTTACAGCCACTGCGAGCCACTGCGCTGTAATAGCGCTCCCCACTTCCTCCTGATCAGTCAAATACAAGAGGTGACTTTAAACACAAGAAAAAGTCTCAACCAGGCAAGATAACAGATATAAGACTGTCTCTTTATATACAACAGGAGCCCAGAATGAAAGCACAGTCTTCTGGTGAAAGGTGGTTCTTGGGGCACTAGAAGGAAATAAAGAACAACTTCTACGTGTGCTTTTACTTAGGTTATGAATTTACAGGTGCTTGCAGTCATTTTAGAATAGGAAAATATTAGTTTGTTTCTTATTTTCTGCTTTAAGCATACAGGAGGCTACTAAATGAGTAAACTTGAAGTAAATCTCAAAGTCATCTTCACTAAAGGAGTAAATCCATTTAATCTAAACATGAAAAAATAGGAATTAGAGGCAACAGAATGCATATTTTTGAAGTAGAGATTACTAAAAATACTTTATATTAGGTATTTAAGAAGCTAACTGTCATGAATTTTACAGCTCTTCCAAGTCAGAATTCATGGAGATCAGATTCAGAAGGTATTAAGTTACCTTCTACAGTCAAAGGCACACAAACAGTTCTTGTTGAATAAATCCTTGATAGCTATCAAAAACTGCATCCAAAGTTCAGATGCTTCTTTGCAACAAGTCATCTTCTCAGCACTGTCAGCTTCTATTGCCCAGCCATACTGGGAGGCTGCTAATACAGCAAATGTGAAACCTCAGCCAGTGTCAGACCGTCTTCAGGACAGATGAGAGACCTATGCAGCTTTCCAGACCCAGATAAGACCAATTAACCAAAACCATTCCAAACTCACATGACTACCAATGAAACATTTCAGTAAAGGAGTGTGGGGGTAAGGCACCCTATTCCTTTTGAACAGACCCTTAAGTTTCCCATCCTGCACGTTCCCTCCTGCCAGGGAGGGGATCAGCTGGAATACCCTGGGAAGCCTCTCAGTAAGTGCTGTTTGATACCCAAGTTGGAAGGCTACCTTCTACCACAGTGACACAAGGGATTGACGATGTTGATCCTATTCTGCCTGCTGGATTTTGTTTTGTTGTTGGTTTTTTTTTTAATTCTTCAAAGTCACAGGAATTGACCTACATTAAGACAAAATTACAAAGATGAATATATGAACTCTTCCCTGACACTCAACTCTCATAAAAATACGGGACAAGAGGAGATATTGCAGATACTAACCAGAGCTAGAAGAACATGTGGTAGCAGAAAAGCAAAATATCAGGCAGTTTTGGAGAGTAAGACTGATATGATTACAATGTGATTGAGTTCTCCACAATGGAGATAGATGACCATTTACTTTCTTCATTTATCTACCCACATCTGCACTTTACATTTCAAGAAGCTGAAACTCTTGCATCATCCCATTTATCTAAGGGACCAAAGGCAGCACACAACCCACATGGAAAAAAAAAAAAAGTGGCCCTGGGATATATGTTGAGCAGTTTTTCAGTAAATCTTATTTATTTCCTCCAAGTCCTCAATATCTAAAGGTTTTATGTATTCATTATCAGCAACATGTCGAGTAATGTGATAGCTTGACAAGGTTCTTTTGAAGCAGCTTAGTGGGACATACAGTACTTGTGCTGCCTGATAAGAACACGTTCAGAAAGGTCATATACTCTGTTGTATTCCCTATCTCTCTGGGCAGCAGTAGTTTGTGTTTTCCTGAAAACTAAAGTTCGAAAATATGCCTTATAAAAGTGAGTGAGGAGCAGTTTGGCTGCATTAGCACAATGATGATCAGCTGCTATTAATGCTCATGTTACTTTCCCAGAATGGGATATTAAAATAAAAAACCTTGCCAAAAAGTTAATCATGTTGACGAGGCACAATTATGAAATGAGTAGCTGGTTAGCTCAGTGTAACTGTTAGACCTGGGATACAATGGTAATATCCCACTGACGGGCTCCTGGAACAGCACAACAGTCCCCACCTTGCTCCCCACCACATCAACCGCTAAGTGGTGCAGAAAGTCATATCAGATTTAGAACAACATAGACCAAAACATGCACACCAACTGTGCCTGGCTTGCATTTATACAAGTTGCAAGAAGTAACTCCATTTTGAAAGTCTTCTGATGTTGGAGACGTACAGAGCTTGTTCTGTGCCACTTATTGCAGACCAAGGACAGAAATAAATAAAAGGGCGTGGTCAGATTTCACAGAGATCCAGAGATCATTTACTGCCTGAACAGATATTGCCTGGGGACACCTCCGGAGAAAGAAGCTGAGCAGCAATGCTCAAGCCCTTGTATGCCTCAACAACTGGAGATTTATAAAAACGCATTCTGGAGCCTTATTTCTCACAACTTCTTCTTAGCTGCAGTTTCTGTGACTCCAAGGCGAGCTTGACCAGACCAAAGAAATTCTTGCTTTTGGGGTAAATGAACACAGATGACAGCCTGGCTACTTCCGTTATAACACCACCAGTTACAAATAAGCTGCTTTGCATTTATGACTCTACTTTTGGCACATATTGTCTATATGACATTATCAGGGATATGGGGACACATTCAGTTTGCTGTGTAACTTAAAGCACATGTGCTTAGTCACAAAATCTTTATATATAGGCCAACTATAAGTATGAAAAAGAACTATGAAAGGCAATTTCTCTAAGCACTAGTTTCTAGCGGTTGAAAGTCATCTCTATTTTTGAACATGTTATGCTGCTTATTTTGTTGAACAAATTGAGCTGATCACGTCATCTTTATTGTTATTTTCCTCAGTTACTTGTTTTACCTTGTGCATGCAGAGCTCTTGCAAGTGAGTTTTGCACACAAAAAAATACAAATGTCATTATTGGATGTTATTAGATACAATGTTACCTTCCGATTAACTTCACTAAAAACACTGGCCTGATCCTAAAGCTGGATTACAGTTGGATGCCACAAGCAAAATAGTGAAATGAATAACAGGAGGAAGGAAAAAAACAAACACTATTAGACAAATTTTAATTCTTTAATTCTTTAGAATCATCATTTACATAAACACCTGCTCATACTTAAATCTTTTGAAAGGCAATCATTTCAAATCCTGGTAGATACGGCAATTCAGTTTGTTAAGGGTCAAATACACTTGTTTTTTTCCCCTCACTCAGAATGCTGTTGGGATCAGAATCAGCAGATTAAAGACTCTCTGTCAGCTGTTCTGCCCAAGGGAGGCTTTTCCTTGTGATGAGATCAGGGGCTGCACTTGAAGAAATGAGAGAAGTGGAGGCACGAACACCTGTAACAATAATTTCTCTAATTCTGACTGAAAAATCCACCTGACCATCAGTTCTTGGTGTATTTTTATTAAGTCTCCATTGATAACAGAAGGCTAATTGCTCTTTCTATTGAAAATTCCTTTAAGTAGAACTAAAGTTTAATTCTTGGATGCAGTCAGCAAACGGCAGTAGATTCAAGATGGAGAGTGAAACACTGCCCTTAATTTGTGAGGTCAAGCCCTCTATGGCCACAACTACAAGACAGTTAATCAGAGGTATCATCTCATGTAACGTGGCAGCTTCTGCTTGCAATCAAGAGCTGCTTTCACACCAAGGTACAACTCCACATGACCTGTAACTGAAGACAGAGTGCTGCTGCGCACAGCAGGGAGTGAGGGAGCAGGTAGGAGAATTGTCCCATATTTTATTGGCAAATAATGATTTTATCACATCAGAGGACAAATTTTAGCTCAAGGTGAAGTTGATAACATGCTTCTTCTGAAGATGAAAGGAAATGAATCTGACTTTGACTTTGTGCCTGGCCCTCTTTACAGCATCTCACTAGGATGCTTGGGACTTTAAGAGTATATCAATTCTGACTTAGCCCAAAATCTTGTGCTAGGGCTCACCATTGATCTTAACACTAAAACTATCTGGCTTTTCAGCAACTTCACGTGTCGTCCTGTTGTGATAGTTACCTACTGCCTTTAAAAAAAAAAAGGCAAAAAAAAAGTTTAATAATAGACAACTGAAATCCTCATAACACAGGTCTTATAAGCATAGAGACAGTTCTTACTCAATTAACAACAGTCTCTGTATGCTCCATTGTTCATACTGGGCAAAAGAAAAAAAACCAGGACAGGCTACCCTTCCACAGATTGCAGAATCCTTGCACAAAACAAAAGACACATCTTAACCCTTAGCATCTGAGCAGCTACGCTACAGGACACAGTTGCTTAGTTCATCCTGCATTCTCTCTTGCTTAGCAAGAATTGGACTCACTTGAAACATTTCCTAATAAAAAAAAAGGAGGGGTCAGAGATCGATGCCCAAATTTATACTGATAAGATGTTGATTTTGGATTGAAAATGTTAATAAAACATATCAAAGGCAATTTTAATCACAAGGAAGTCTTATTATATGAAGAGATTTTCACAGGGAGTGTCTTTGACCTGTTTGTTCACAGTTAAGACTGGTGATTGAAGTCTCACTGCAGGGATTTCCAGGATTTGAAAGCTTTGGGATTCCCCTCTGGCCACCTTTGATTCTTACTAGATTCCCTACGTCATGCAAAAACATCACAGAGGGAGATTTCCAACCTCCAGGCCTGACCACAGCTTTACTGTGAAGCTGCTCTGCTGTGTTGCACACTTAGAAAAAGCAGCCTGGAGCAGAGGACACAACTGGCAGGCAGCCCCCACCACGAACAAAGCCTCTAAGAGCCAGTTACCAAGCACCTATGCCTCTTCCCTGCCAAAGCTTCTTTATGACTTCTGCTTGCACTGGGAGATGCTTTCTGTCAGCTCATGCTTCTGCTGTGCTGCAGAAAGCTCCCAGAGAAGTGTTACCTTTTCATCTCCAGGCACAGTAACTTATAGCAGCCTTTGCTTCATACAGTGCTCTTCCCCAGAGCACTTCTCATTCAAAGCAATAATCTTTAATGTCCCTCCTGGAGCACAGGTCCTCCATAATGAGAGAATGGTGAGGAGATGAGGGAGGGATACTTGTCCTGAGCACTGCCCAGTTTGGATGCACTTTTGAGATGCAACAGCAGTTACACTGAAAGCTAGACTGGAAAGGAGATTCCGTGAAGGGAAAGGTAAATGACTGTAATGTTAAATCTGTCACACACTGTAATTTCTTGAAGCAGAAATGTGTACCTGGCTCCATTTCCCAAAACATTGTCAGAAAATCCAGTATTTGGTTATCCTAGAAGTTTGCCCTCCCTCTTACCCTCCCCCATAATATTTTAAACATAAAGCAGGCTCCATCTATGTGGAAGGATCTTTTTGAATATGTACAGCTCAAGAAAAATATAAGTACATGGAAATGGATTAAATTTCTTTTCAAGAAATTTTACAATGTAAATCACCTGCAAGATCCTGAAGATATTTTGTTGCAACTAAATCTAAATTTGAGAGAGTATCAAATTTAACTGAGTTCTTGAGCAGAGTCATCCGCAGGTATAGACCAGCCCTGCTTCACATTCCCAGCATCTGCATTGACACTTGACATTAAGGGACAGAAACCCTAAAGCACAGTTGGCCATCTTCTTGGGAGTTACGCCTCCTTCTCTGGGAAAGCAACTATCATAATATGGTTTGTGTAGCAAGCAAGCATACCCACCATGATAGGATTGCTACACCATTCAAAATAAAAACTATGTTAGGAGGCTCCAGAAATAACATTATTCTACTTAAGGTTAGGAATAATTTAACCTTCTAGAAATGAGTTCAGATATGCAATTCTTAAAACAGCAGAGTGGGAAGAAATCAGGTACTTAGGTCATGCGTGCACTGTAAAACACGCTGCAGGTGAAACCTGTTTCCTGACTTCCAGCACGAGAAACACAAAAGTCCTGAGACAGAGCTAGGCTGGGAGGAGAGTGCCTGTGCACAAAGGTTTGAGTTGTAAAGAAAACCACACCCAGTCATTCTTGGTGAGAAGCTCATACAGATGGGGTGCAAGCAGGGAGCCTTTAATGTGTGCTTCCATGTGTATTTGAGGTTTTGTAGGGTGCATCTTGAAGAATACAAAACATGAAGTTTCCTGAACATGTGAATTAAGAACATCAGGGAGTAGAAGAAATATCGATTCAACACAGTATGCTGTTCAGTACAGAAAAGTACAGGAGATAATCATCACGGGTAGCTGCTTTCAAACATACATGAAACCCCAGGGTAGGACTTTCAGCAGCTATTAGCAAAGCTTGCAGTACTCAAACAACTGTCTCATTTTAAAATGGCTTTACAATATTTAATTATGACAAATGTAGAAAGGGCTGAACACCTTCATCTCGACCAAGTGCAACGCAGGTCCCGCAAGACACTGTTTGATAGAATCAGGACAATCCTCAGTTTATAAAAACAGTAGAAGAGCTACCAGGTTTTTTGTTTGTTTTTAAATGAGCAAGGGCTGTTTGGTTTGTAGTAAGGAGAAAAGGTTTCCTTTGTTACTTGTTTCTAAAGCAAGAGCTAAATTAGAGACAAGTGTCTTAACCAGAATTTAAAAAAATTAGTCCAGCTCAACCTTATTTGACCTATGTTACAAATCAATTTGTTCATTCCCTCCAGAAGCTCTGAGGAGATCATTTTGGATTACTAGCTTCGAGTTTGTCAGATTTCTCATAGCTTGTGACTATCAGGACATTTCACATTATGTTTCTTTGAAAGGAAAAGTGAAATGAAAGAGTGATGAAGAAAGGGGAGGAGTTGATGATGGGCTGAGTAGAGGAAACAAGGCAAACTATTTGATTTTTCTCTTTAAACTATTTTTCAGCAGGATCAGAACAATGTTTTTTAGTTTTTTAACTTTTTTCATTATTCAGAAACAAAACTGGTTGGGAATCATACACAGAAAACTTCATTTTAAAATGGTTTGTAAGAAGTTATAAGCATGTGAAAATAGAATCTTGGCAGAGTAGCCAGAAAACCTCAACCACAGTAATTATTATCCAGAAAAGCCACAATACCAGACTGAATTCCATGCACTCCATATAAACCATGCAAAAATCTGGAACTCTCTGAAAGAATAATCACCATTTACATGAAAGTTTAAAAAAAATGTTCTCCCTCCTCTCAGTAGTCAGAACTTAGCATAAAGCTAGGATTTCTAAATTGGTTTTTAAAACCTCAGAGAAAGAAAAGATGAGAACACACTGATGTAGTCATGTGACTCTCCAAGATCCACACCAACAGGAAATCATAGTCTGTTTTCAAGAAGAATCCTATAAGGATTTTTAACAATTACTGAACAGGCTCTGAGTGCCAAATCTACATTTAAAAATCGAACTAGATATGCCAAAAAGCTGTGACAAAAATTCCAGGCCTCCATATCTCCTCACTTATAGATCAATAACAGCATTCATGAATCCAGCCCTGTGCGATGGCAAGGATTTGAGCATTCTACATTATTACTGTACCGTAGTTCATTTAACGCTGCAACTATAGTTCATTTAATGCTGTGCTGGCTTCTCTTGCATTTTCCTCATATAAAAGTTAAGTATCCACTACAAAAATGAATCATCTAAACTCCAGGTAAAAGCTATCACAGTATGAAAGTAGAGATCATGCTGTGAAAATGATATCAAACGTTATATAAAAAGAGCTATCCTATTGAAAGTGTTTGTGGTTTGTAGTTTACCTCCTGTTAGCGGCTCGCTCTGTATTGATTTCAAAAACCTGTTCAGAAAGCTAAACTCGGACTTTTTGTAAAAGTATTTGAAGAGTGCAGCCTGTTAACATCTTTTCATAAGTGAAAAAACCAATATATATTAAACACATGTACAAACAAACTACATTAGAAGAACATTAAGGCTGCAAAGCAAAGCACTCAGAAGTTTCAAGATGCCATAATTAAGATCCTCTGCACAATGTTAATTCAGCCCCCACTCTGTACATGTCCATGATGATACACTGTTTGACTGCACGAAGACCTACTCCCCAGATGATCCCAACATCGTTCATCCCAAACCAATACTTTGAATTTGTCCTGAGCAGTGAAGGAGGCTGCCTGCATACACAATCTGCATTCACTCATTGCAGGGACCAGGAAATGAGAAAGAAATAAGGCAAGAGACTAAGCTAGGGAATGAACGGTCACAGGGTTCACCGTCCTGAGTTCTGCCCTTGCAGATTACAGCTAGCCTTCACCACTGGTTCCTACAAAATCTCAGGCAAGTCATTTGCACTCACCTTCTCATAGCACTCATTATTTGCAGTATCTTCACTCTCTATATCCTGAGAAAGAAGACCCAAGAAAGAAGGTTCTGCACCCATCAGCTGCAAAGTGGAGTCAGTGGGCAGCCTGGTTTGAATACACAGCATGATTTACACTGTGGAGAGCCAGGAAAACATCAGGCCCCTGCTATCTAGGACTCAACCACCCTGCATTCCATTTTTCCACATGCAGGAGTAGGAGAGCCTTACCACTCACGTCACAGCAAGTGCATTTCAAAAAATGTTATTGTTTGCAGAACAGGCAGCAATGAAAACCCAAGGAAATTAGTAATTCTGTGTTCAGTCTTGGTCTTGAGCAGTATACAGTAAGGCAAGCCTGGGACTACCTGTGCCACAGTGAGATTAAAACAACTTAAACCTGTACTCATTCAGCAAACACCTTCTACTTAATGCACAGAATGATGCAGGGGTCCATGGGAAAAAGCAGTGTGTGACCATGTAATTAGAGACAGTATCAAAATGTATACACACAAGGGGGCCCAATTAAGGTTTCATGGACAGCGTTATTCTTTTATTCTTTTTTTTCTTTTTTTTTTTTTAGTGCTTGGTTTTATTGCAACATTCATGGTTTTGCACCCTTTTATCTATAATTTCATAGGTTGTTAAAAAAAATACAGAAGGGGAGAGAAGAAGAAAGCCTGAAAAAAATTCTATTGTATGGAATGGCACTGATACTGAAATACAGGGCTGGCACTTCATGGTCCATCGCAGAGGCTTTGGCCACGCAAGTGGTAAGAGCAATGGTAGCCTGCACACAGAGCAGACTGAAGCAACGGCTGAGAGGCACACAGGTTTGCCAAGGACCTGCTGCAGCACAGGAACACAGGGCTCCATGTATCTTGGCTTCTCCTCCCAGGTCTAGAGATTAGTGACCTTTGGTCGCCATCTACTACTCTGCATTGCAAATACTTTTCTGTCATGCTCCTACCCACTCCCCATCCTTGCCTTATGCCAATATTTTTGCAAATGCACCCCTAAACTCCTCCTGTCCAAGTTTCCCATCCCAGCCTTCTATCTAGCACTGTACTGCATGGCTTGTTCAGATTCACCCTAGTAGTATTCACTCCTCTTCTTATTCCTGTTTGTTACCTCCAGTCTCTCTTTTATGCATCACCCTCAGGTTCTCAATCCTACCTCTTTCTTTCTGTCTCTTATCCCAACCCATATCCACAGTCTTCCAGTTTTCCTGTCCCCTCTGACGTTAATGGCATCACTTCTCATCCTTACTTCCACATGAGCTCTTTCTTGCCCATTTTCAGGTCCTAGTCCTAGCCAAGTCCTTTTACAACTCCTCAGCTCTGTAGTTAAGTAGGTTTTCCTCCTCCTCAGTCTGAGCAACAGTAAAAACTTCAAAACCCTAAGAGCACCTCCTCGCTTTCAGCCTTGCTGGCCCGCACTGCACCCAGAGCAGGGAGCTGGCTTCCTTGCCTCAGCATTCCCACCTGCACATTGCACTGCTGCAGGCAGGCATATGCTTGAACTTCCAGTGCTCAATGCCACAGTAGCCTAAAAAAAACTATGAAAAGTAAACCCCGACAAAATTTTGCTCAACACCTGCAATATTACGCTTGGTGTGCGTTGTACAGACAATAATTTCAGGAAATTCAGCTACTACCAAGTCTCTACCGATCAAGTGAAAAAACAGATTTTTCAGTCTTTTCCCTACTGTATTTTCACTGGAACAGCAAAAGGTAGTGATCCTGTGAAATTTTTAGATTGAGGTTGAAGAACAGTGTGATGGAGCTTAGCAAACACATACAAGAACACACAAAATGTACTTTGCCTTCTTTTTTCTGGGAAGAACAGGAACTTTTTTAAAAATTTCAAACAGACAAAAGTGGGCTGGTGCAGACATCCAGAATAGAAAATTTCAGCACAGACAGTGCTGAAATAAGAAACTCTAAGCAAGATTTTAAAATAGGTCACTTATGACAACATTAACTGCTATGCCATTAGCTTCTTTTATTGTACATATAAACAGGGTTTAAAAAGAACTTCTATGTGCATTTATAGACTTATATAAGGGGGGGAAGGGGGAAAATACCTAAGCTAGGTACCAAGAACTTCTATTTGACATGACTTAGACCTGGCCTGAGATCCATGTGGTTCCTTACATCAATTCAATATGCAAGCAATGCTCAATACACCAACTTAAAGGAAGCCCAAGCACCACCTTTGGCTTGCACTGTGAAAAACATTATTGGGCTTCTAAGTGGTAAAGAGCACTGGACATGGATACTTGGGAAATCACATCATAAATATGAATGAAGTTATTAAAAATGGAAGGAACCAAGAAAACCAGTTACTTCTGTAGATACAAAGACCCAGTATATGCAAGCGTTAACTCTGCAGCCAGATAGATCGCTGGTATTTAGGCAATGTACATGCTCCAGAGACCCCAACGTGGCCCCACTTCTGAGTATAAAAATGACAGCCACTGTAGTGACAGACAAATGCATATTGCAAGTATGAGCTATTTGGTCTCTGAGCAAAGCCACAGCAGCAGCAGCTGCCTGGGCCATGAGAAGCTGGGGGACCTCAACTAACACTAATTCACAAGATCATTTGGGCCAGTACTGATGGTGAAAGTACTGTGCTAAATCAAGACACCACTTGCACAGCTGCTGTATATGCTATAGTCATAGGACAGCAAAATTAACGGTGTTGATTTGTATGAGGAGCTAAACCAAATGAAGCAGTGGAGCAGTGGATCTTCCACGTGGAAAAGACCTTATGCCTTCAGAAAGGCAGCTAAGCACACTGATATGGTCTTCGCCAAATAAGAAAGACAAAAAGCTACAGCTAAACACTGGAAATTTTCTGTAGATCAAATGCATGCCCCAGAAACAGGCTCCCCTTCACCCCACAATCTGCCTACAAAAATTGTATGTACCTTTTCCCAGTGCATCTGTTCCTTCTACCTCTCTACTACCTAGCAAGGTCCCATAGCTAGCCAGGGAAGCTACCTCCAGCGAGCCCTCTGCTCCTCTGAGACACTATGATCCAGACAGCCACTAGCATAGTTACACAGCTAGACCTGGGAGCCAATACTCCTCCTTACCTTGCTGCTTCATCACACTACAAGAGAGCCAAGTGCTTAAATACAAAGGCAAAGGACATTCATTTTCATTACAGTAACTTAGAGAGCCTCCATAATGCCCTAATATTTTATATATTACACAGCCAGTATTCTGAATGTTTCCCGTATTAGAAAGACAGACATATGCAGCTATGCTTAGAGCATAAGCACAGTATACATGCAAATGCCAAATGCACACCCACAACACTAAATCTATTCTCCAAAACAGCCACTTCTCAAGGAAAGCCATTAGGGGTTTGCCTGCTTGGAGAAATTAGATATCACATCCTTGAAAGACCAGTATTTACTTATGTCCACGTCTATGTACCTGAAAATCACTTCTTTGCTCCTTCCACATGTTGGAAACACCAATACTCCTCAGCTGCTTCAATTATTTTGATTTTTAGCTTTGAAGTAGTAGTGCAGACTTTTATATGAAGATGAACAAATTGGCATCTCACCTTACTGAAGCCAGAAACTCTCTGCTCCTCTGAAGAATTTGTCCCCCAAAGTATTCTTCAACCATGATTAATATCTCTAAAAATCAGTTTCCCCAGTAAATGCAGTATACAGGGAGAAAAATTCATCCCCAGAAGCCAGAAATCAAATGAAGCACAATAAGGATTCAAACGGCAGAAAGCCTGCAGAAGGAGGCCGGACTGAATCCAAGCAGAAAGAGTGTTGTCCAGGAAGGTGGAAAGCTGCATGCTGAGCTGCTATGATTCAGTGCTCCATATGACCTACAAATTTGCAAAGGAAGCTAGAACTACACAAGAACTCGATACAGATACATTCATAGACATAACGTTTGATAAGAGGATAACTCAGTTCAGCAGAGGATCAGCAGGGATTTTTTTTCTGCTGTGCAGTTAGTGCACTTCTCAGTCTTTGACACTGCTGCAGCATTGAGCGGTGCCGAGCATCTGCAGAAGACAGAGGGCTGAGGAAAAGAGCAATGTGCACAATAGCACCAGGTAACACAGACGCTAAAGGAAATGGTGTTTTACCTGGTTAGCCACTAAGTGGAGCTACTAAGTAAGAAAGGTAAAGGAAACTTGTTTTGATTCTTAAGTCACCTTTGATGTTATCGGAAACACTAAATCCCCACTCAAGAAGTTTGAAGCATCAAAGTAGTAGCTCCAGCTGTCCTGGTCACACACTTCTATACTGGATTACCTGCAGCACATTGCTGTACTTAATAAATGGATGAATAATTTTATCTTCAGTGGAATAATTTTATTCCAGTTGATTCCCAGTCCTGCTTCCAGTAATTGAGTTGTGTTGCGCCCTGCTGTGTCTACCTATAAGTGCATGACCCATGACTATCACTGTTATGAGAACTTCACTACAGCTGAAGCTCTTGAGAAGTCTCTGGAAAGCAGTTGGGGTTGCTCACTGAAAGGTCAGGAGCTGAAGTGTTAACGCAAAAAGTGGGACTGCTCAGCTACTGAGGTGTTGAAAATGCCAAAATGCTTTCTGACCAGAACAAGTAACTCTGCTACATCTAGGGAATAGGATGAGTTTTTTCCTGGCTGCCTCTGTGAAATTGTCAAATGGAGCTTCAGAGGAATCCATTTTGTTCATCTGTCTTCCAGGCTGATAAGAGATGGAAGACAGCGGGTATCAATGTATTACATACAGTGATACCACAGAGTTTTCTCTCTGTTGCTCCCAATGTGGAAAACAGTCATCTAAGCCTAGTGTCAAGGGGAGAGCTCTACAGTGGCTGAAGCTCAGCCCTGGTAATGCCAGGGTGAAACAACCTGGAAGCTGTACCCAAATCCAGCTGCTGAGAGTGGGCCCTCAAGGTTCCTCTAGAAGCAGCATGGAAATTCCTACACCTTGCTCCCTACACAGTCAGTGGATTGAAATAATTTACTTCATGCATGGTGTTTATTTGTGCTCATGATATATTCAAGCAGAAGGGGTTTTTTGCTACATCCTCTACACGGGGCTGCATTTTAGGGCAAGATATTGAAAACTCCACTTTTGTAGAAAGTATTGTCTATCAAGTGCTATTTCTTAGACTCAGAATGCTTCAGTAGATAGATCTATGATGTACTGTAGTGGTTCCACACTATCATAATATACTTGATTCTTTTGCCTAAACACTGAAGAACTGGGGAACTTGGAGCTGTTCCCTCCACTCCCTGCAGCCACACAGCCATCACTAAAATACTAGTTGCATCTCTCTTACCACAACCATGAGGTGTGTGGGTAGAGCATTTAAGGGAAATTGCATTTATCTTGTGGAGGGGATGACATACTCTGGAGGAGGCTCCATTTCATGTATAATGAGGACATTTAGACGCATCTCGGATACATTGAAGGGAAGGAGTAACAAACAAGGAGTCACATGCGGGCCTAGTTCAAAGCACAATGAAATCAGCTAGCACTGCAAACTCATTGCACAATTAAGACAACATCAGGAATTGTGGTCATTACCTGTTCTCAGGGATGAATTGAAGGAATGTCTCCTCCTACCACAGTCAGTAGAAAGATGTAAGAACCAAGCCTGAATCAAAGTTAAGGATCAAATTAAGGTGCACTGTTTCATTAGAAACTCAGCTCTTTTTGTACAGTTCTAAACAGAGTATTTAGGAATGTGAATCTAGCTATTTATCATGGGATCTTTGATTACTAATGCAATAAACTAGCTTAATACTTTGTGATTTCCATACATACTACCCCATGGCAAGGCATTCAAGTTGCGACTCCGCTTAGCCAAAAAACATCTGCAGTGCACGTGAATTGAGAGAAATACAAAATACATGCCCTCTCCTTATTCCCACTTAAGGCGGGAACATGAGGAGAGTTCATTAAATACTTTGCTGAACATATTCCCCAGTTTTGGGATTGGACTTGGCTACAATGAACAAAGGAGTATGTTTTCCTGTAATTATGCAGTGCTCCAATAATGCCACGTCATTTATAAAAGCCCTAACTGGAATTACTAGATAGCTCATTGAAACTATTGTCTCTTCAAAGCTATTGTAGCACAGTCTTCCACTGATTGATTGCACGGAGCGAGACTTTTGACTTTTAAGATCTTTCCCGAACATTCCCCTACAGTACTGCCATCAGTTCCATGAGATGCTAGCAATTTGGTTCATGAAAGATGGTGAAGTTAAAAGCTTCTTTCATCAAGACAGTTCTGTTAAAATTAAGTCGTGTGGTTCCCAAACATTAAAAAAAATAGATATTTCTCAATAGAGCTTTGTAATCTTTTCAAATACTAGAAGGTCACTTATGTTTTCAAGGCCGTTTAGCAAGGTCAGGTTGTAATGAGCTGCAACTACTTTATTTGTGATTTGTGGCTCTGAGGGATTAATTGTCCCCACTCTGTCTCATCCACAATCTAAGGCCGAATTGTCAAAATGATCCATGGCTTTCGTCCCCAGGCCCATGGTTTCATTATTAAGGTGCGTTCTAATCGATAGTAGCATTTTTAACATTTTGCCCCTTACGTTTTATCAATCCTTATTATCTAATGACCAATACTGAACTGGCACAAGGTTTTTCAGAAACACACTGACAGATTACAACAGGCAGTCACATGCATTTGTAATTAGACTTCATTACCATTATAAGTGCTGAATGAAAGCAGAATAGAAAGGCAGAAGGAATGCACCCAGTTCACAAAGCTCTTCCCATTTCTTAGAGGCCCTGCATAAGTCTGTGTCAATTTAAAAAAAAAAAATAAAGACCTCAACAACAAACAACAACAAAAATTTGGGATCTTTTTCAGGTTAATATGTTCAGTTTATTCCAGTCCACTGGCCTAAGTGGTATCAAAGGTTTGAGAACTAGCCAGCCATTTAGAAATTATGAAGTTTTGTTTCGACAAAGAAAATACCCACTGCAAAACAAAGCACATCTGTTACATTCAGTGTTCTTAAATTTGATTATTTTAATTAATTTGATTTTTGTCACAGTTTAATCTGTTCTCATGTTGGTGAGGTAAATACAAACTAATTTTCTTTTTCCCCTCTGCTGGAAACTGGAACTATGACAGATAATACTGTGACTCCTTATCTAAAATCACTACTAGTTTAGAAAGAGCTGAGGGGACAGATCCTCAGATGGCGTAAGCTGGCCTAGTTCCACTGAAGTCAATGGAAATACACTAATTTACATGTGCTGAACATCTGGCCCAATAGTGGTCATTAGCAGAATATTGCCCAAGAGTAACATTTTCCAGGCTACAGAAGAGCTGAAACAGTTATTTTAAATTCCATAGCATTCATTCTCCCTCCTTTTCTGCAAGAAGGGAGTCCTGGGCAGTCTAATGAAATGGCATGCCCTGGCCTTCTGGCTTTCTTGTTCAGGGAATGCGGCCACCTTTCCAACCTGACCTTGTCAAAGCAAGCAGCTTCCATGTCTGGACAGCATGTTAAACTGCAAGGCTACACACAAGAGTTTCACTAGGAACAAAACATGACACTTGGCATTTCACTAACAAATCCAGAGCGTGCATTTAGAACTGCAGCTAAATATGGTAACATTAAAGGAAAAAAAAAATTAGGTCCAAACTGAATTTTCAAACCCAAATCTGCATGAAGTACTAGTTTGCCAGTTCTGAAAATATGAAATTATTGCTGGCTTATAATAAGCCTAGATTATTATTTACCAAGCCTTCAAATGTGATATTTTTGTGAGGGTCTGGTCTGTATGCTTTCAATCCTTATGATTCTTTTAGAGCCCATTATTGTATTTCCCTTTTCCAAGGAACTTCTACAGATGGTTAAAAAAAAAATCTCCTAGACAAACTTACCCTGCACACACCCAAAACAGGGAATGGCTGGCACGACTCCTTGATCTCAGCAGAGACTTAACCATGAATTCTAACACTGGTATCTTAAATGCCAGCGCAATCAGTTCATTGCTATTAACGCAAGTAAGAAAGAAATATTATCAAGACTTGAATGACATAGCTTGACTGGCATCTCATTTCCTACCACAGATCAGTACTACCTAAAAAAACATCACCAACACTATTTTTCAGCTATCCTAACACATTAGTGGATAAAGAATTAGTTCAGAGAGACTGTTTCCAAGGCCCAGCAGCATTTCCTTTAAGATGATGGACCACAAAGACATCAGCTAAAGCAAAAGGAGACATTTCTGCTTGTGGCAATTCCAACTTTAAAAGGATAATGCAATTTTATTAAGTTTTGCTTTTAAAAATCTATCTTGTTTGTACTTTATGTGGCTATGGGCTCATTTTCTCCAGTCCAAGGTGAAATGTTATTTATACATAATAGTACACATGACTCCATGAATACATACTTAAACCTTTTGAAACTGGCAGTGAGGTCCTAACAAAATGTTTCTGTGCTAAAGGACTGATAGTTTGGGCTTATGCTGACTTATGTCTGACGAAAATCATTCCAGTAAGAACCTAACTTCTTACCCTTTGATACTGCCAGACAAGAAAAAGAGACTGAGCGTTTTCCTGGAGAACACAGCAATTCTTCTGAGAATAATGGTTAGAAGCAGGCAAAGTCCAACCAACTGGAAATATTCTTAACACTCATGTAACATAAGCAAACTCTTCTGCTTTGCAGAAAAGGCCATAGACACATTTCACTGCTAAGATTCTCCTGACCCCAGCACCCTAGTTACTAGTCAAAGTGTTTAGCACCAGGGATTCCCAAATGACACTGACATGTTTCACAACTCACACTGTGCCTATGGATGAGGGAATTGATCCTCCCTTATTACAAACAGCAAAGGTGGTTAAGAGCTCTAGCCAGCACAAGATTGTATTTGTCAGGTAGACAGCAGTTAGAGGTCATTAAATGCCTAAAACACCTACTTTTAAAGGATTTACTGCTCTTCCCAGCCAAAAACTTGTTTCTGTTCCATATCACCAGTGTTCTCCCATTTCCATTTCTCTCATTATAGGCAATTATATTACATTTCAGCTATTGAGTTCTTCATTTAACATTGTGGCAATGTACAGCAAAGTTCTGCAGTACCTGGAGCAGCAAACTTACATAGAAATTAGGAAATTATGTTCAAGAAAAATGTTGCAATAAATCAACTTTGCATTGAAAGTTTTCCGCATAATATGTCGAGGATGGGGTTTTTTTCAAAGCTCACTTGGAAATACACTTTAGACACATGTTAATGAAAGACAAATCTGGTAAGATAGGGAGAAAAAAATAAAGCAAAAACAAGGTAAGTGGTGTCTGAAGCAAAACAAAACATGTTTGGTAAGTTAATAATACTAGAAACTCACTTTACACTGCATTCCCTTTATGAGGCACAAAAGGGAATACTATACAGAGAACGTCAATCCATTGCAGCTGGCAATGTGAGTTTTGAAGAGCATTTTGGGTAAAGATAACAAAGTGTACTGACAAAGATGTCTGTCTTTCAAAGAGGTTATTTGCTAAGCACAGAGAGCATGATATATGGCAGTTAGTACCCGTGCAATAAGGTGACTTGTATTAGTCCTTATAAATTCACCTCTGCTAGGCTTTGTACCCACATGGATGTGTTGCGCCTTTCACTTCCAAGATTTCCTTACTACTTAATAACAAAGCAGGGCAAGTGAGAACAAAGTAAACTTTTCACCTGAAGTAAAGCACTAATGAAAATGTACTCAGAGAAAACTATGAGACTTAGAAGGAGGACAGACATCATTTAAATACTGCCTTCACTAGAATGACTAATGTAAGTAGGTGTATGTCCTTCCATTTTACTTCTTGTCTTGTCTCTTCAAGAATACTTCCATTGTGTTTGCTCACATCACTGTCTGTTACTAACGACAGAATTTGAATTCAACAAGAACAAGGTAATTAGGACAGCAGCCATGCCATATCCAATTCTTCCAGGCTAACCTTGTCAAGTCTGAGCACTCAATTTCTACACCCAGAATACTTTTACTTCTAAATATAAGTCACTACTCTGTCATAACTGATAGAGGTAAATCCACTTAAACAAGGAACAAATTTTAAAAGCCATTTATGGGAAAATAAACACAGTCACTAAATCAACACAGAAGAATTAGAAAAAAAATCCTTCAACAGAACATTGGGACAACACCAGAAAAAGACCAAACTTTCTAGTGAATCCAGCAGTGATGAGTATTTTCTCAAAATGATCAGTATTCTAAATCTTGGAGGGTCCAAGAACAACAAAGGTACCAACAACAAAGGAATACCTGCCTAGAGATGTCACAGCCTTCTTAACAGGCTAATGATGTCGTCATTCCTGTGAGGGCAAAAATTGCCATGTACTCCCATGAAGTGAGCTTCTAAAAGAGTTACTCAAACTATCGTTTCCAACAGCCTGAGAAATTTCACTGGATGTCAGGCCCAGAAACACCCATGCAACTATATATTACTTACAAAGCATAACAGCACTGTGATTATTCTGGAACCGAATTCAGGGAGATATTCAGTAAAACTCAGTATACAGAGCTTTTTTGATCATGGCAGTCCCGGAAGAAGGCCATCAAGACTGCCACTGTGTTGAAGTTCAGAGTAACTAGAAAAGCTCCACTGTATGTTTCCATATAAACATTTACCAAGTAATTAAGTTACACTACAAATGAACCAAGTCAAAAATAGATACATATATGAAATTACTTGCCAGCCATCCTAATCCAGGGAAGATAATCCCTGATTTTTAGTTTAGGTAAACTGCTTTTCTCTACTCTTGAAAGAATTGCCCCACTCCCCCAGTTTTCAGTTGCATTAAAAGTAATGTTTCTATTTCAGCAGTCTTACCTGCCTCCAGATTGCAACTAGTAATGACCACATAAGTACAGGGAAGTCTGCCCTTTC
This sequence comes from Falco rusticolus, assembly GCF_015220075.1. Classification (NCBI taxonomy): domain Eukaryota; kingdom Metazoa; phylum Chordata; class Aves; order Falconiformes; family Falconidae; genus Falco; species Falco rusticolus. The sequence continues at coordinate 7,758,460 of NC_051196.1, forward strand.
ACAAGATTAATATACTCAGTTTTATTCAGTTTTGTTCATCTTCCTGATGAAGGATTTTCCTCATTAATTAAGAAGACTTTGCATGATAAGAAATAGATTCAGTAACAGAAATTAGAGAGCCAGACTGTATTTCAGCTGTTTTTCCACGTGGTCAAAAGATGCCTTATAACAGCAATATTATCACACACCTGTATTAAAGTGAAGCTTTTATCAGTTCTTAAAGCTCTTCCACAGAAGAGACTGAATTTTATTCTAGTTCTCTTTGTCACTCATTTTCAATGAAGACAGATTATAAAAGTGAGGAACTCTCTTCAAATATTATTTTTGAGGATTTAACACAGCTAATTGAAAAGTAAATGTTGGTGAAGCAGTCCACTGCTGCAGAGATGATTCTGTTGTGCATTTTTACTAATGCAAGACTTCCTTCCAGGACCTCCTTTGTCAAGATGGTTGTACACACAAGATTGACTAGCAACATGCATGCAACTCCCAACAAGTGCTCAAAACTACCTCACTTCTGAATTGTTCAACGAGGGATATAGAGTATTATACAACATGCTTGGTTAAATTTAAATTTTACAAAGGTTTATTGACATTGTCTATTTAGAGATCCTATCACTATTATTGAAGTCAGAGCACAAATCCAGTTCAAAGTGTGATGTCTGCCTTGCATTTTCCTCGCTTTCTTGGTAAACTACAAGCAGCTAAACTCATACACATATTTCTCCATAAAAAAGTATTTGGCATGGTAGGCAATATTGGACAATGTTTAAATAAGAAGGGACTTAACTTGTGGACATACAAGCAAGAGCAGGTGGAAATTTTTATCTTCCAGAGTTGTAGAAGTTTAAGCTTTCTTCCTATATGTCTGCTTGGACTACTTTTTTTTTTTTTTTACTTTTTTTTTTTGGCAGAGGGGTTGGCAGGGGGGAACCAAGAAACCAAGACCCTGTGGTGTATTCAAGATGCTGGGACAATCTAAGTTCTATTTTTAGAATCTGTCAAAATATGGAAAAATACTAGAAAATGGCTGAAGGAGGATTACAAATATGTTGAACCATTGAGCTGCTTTGCCCCACCTATGACTGTCAGAAAATTCAGAACAGTCTAAAACAGAAAACATTAGCTCAGGTATACATTCACTGAACCAGTATGACCTCAAGCACAAAGTTCTCATTATTATATGCTTGGCAAGTTCTCCAAACAACAGAAAATATAAAAGAAGTCATAGATACTACTGGCACTTTTTCCTCCCACATCTGGGGATTTCTGGCAGAACCAAAAAGCCCTCTTGCTCCTGTTATGTTCAAATTGGTTTGCATTTACAGTAGTTCAGCATGAAAAGTATCCTGTGACCTAAAAGGCTGAAAATACTCGATCACAGTATAGCTGAATGCTCAGGCCATTTCCTTTTCAAGCAAAGGTCTTCTGATCATTCCTGTTTTCCTAATTTGTGTACTACACACAACCACTAAATATTTTTGTAACATTATATCTTTCCTGGGTTAACTCTGTTAATACCAAGCATTACATAAAATAACACTACCATTCATTCTCCTATCCTTACCGATTCTTACTTTTTTTTTTTATTTTTATTTTAACAAATGTGTTTTCTGAAACACAGAAAGGATTTTGATTACAAATGTAGCTAGGTGTTCAATTTCACAGACCTTCTCCAAGACCAACACACTTTTGCTAGCCTTTAAAAAACTCCCTCTCCTTCCACTCAGTTTCGCTTTGATTACTGGCCTAACAGGGTAGCCACTATCTACACTCTGCAACACAACAAATGGGGAAAGGAGACATGGGCAACACATAACGGACAGTCATCTGCTTTTGAAGAAGTCCCACAGCAACTTTTAACACTCAACAGAATAAACTAAAACTTCATTTTTAATATTCTACAGGGAAAAAAAAAAAAAGACAGGATATTATTTTTCCAATTAAAATAAAACTACATACTACCAATGAACCTAAAAAGGAAACCAAAAATTAAAATTATCGTTGGGATCATTCTGCTTGGGGCCCCCCAGAATTTATCAGTCAGACCTTCTTCACTCCCTCCAGAAACAGCCCCACTGGAGTACCCATGAAGGAGCTGTTATTCAACACCAGTACAGCTGGCAGAGCCTGTCCTTATTAACACACGGTGAGATTCATCTAACCTAGCTTTAGACATCAAAAGGTTAGACATTTAATTCTGAGTTTGTCACTATACGCTTTTCTACAGTCAATGGAGAGAAACATACATCTCCAGGGGGCAAGTCGTCTGACCTGCCTATTTTAGGCTGAGATGAATCACTCTCTGAAGGTGCCCATTTTTCCTCAATTGACTGTAAAGTGAATCTAGAGCAACTACCCCAGACTTCAATATCCACGCTTCTGATATCTTGGTGAAGACATCTGAATTTTACCCACAATTTTCAGAGCTCAAACCCAGCATCTCTGACAAATTAGCAGTGTTAAACATCTGCTCCCTAAAGCTGAAATTTTCACACCAAACTCCTAGATTATATTTCAGTTGATTTTTACATTTCTTTCACGCTTTTCCCTTATAAAAATACTGCCTTTGTTTTAATCAGTTGTAGTTTCAAGCCAATATGTTGACACAATAAACAAAGCTAAAAGGCAGAAATTGGTTTACCTGTGCTGCAGTAATAATGCTTTGGTTTCTTCTGTCCTATTCAGAGCTGACTTCCCCAAGATAACTTTTCTGAATCCATCAGTGAAGCTCTTTCAGTACAAATACTTTTGTTATTGTAAACCAAAACACAAGCATCTTTCATCAGTAACTACATTTTTTCTATATGTTTTGAGTCTTTGTAACTTCATAGCAATGTACAAATTACATACAGGACACCATCAAAAGAGAAATAATTGTTCCGTGTATCTCCCTTTCATAACAGAGGTCTTCCAGCTAAGTATTTTCCTATGGGATAAGCTATTATTACAAATGCAGAAAGGTCCTTTCAATTATTATTTTTGGATAGATGATGTGTTAGCGTAATACTTACCATCAGCGCTGTACTCGCAGATATAATCTATACCTTAAGGCTAAATGAGCCCTCAGAATCTAATGCATGATCCATCAACATTTAACTTAAATGACAGTCCTATATGTTTTTCCTTTAATGACAGATTCTTACCATGCATGTCTATTTCCACCAATGTATTCCCATCTCTCTCTCTCATCAGATCTGAACTAGCAACGCTGTTTCTATAATACATAAACATAAAAAGTTCCTTTACTACCTTATTTACTTTATGTATGTTTTGCATGTTTTTTCTCACTTTTAAAATAAGTTGTAACTAACAAAGTAACTGTTAGAATAGTAGTTAAAATTATATATAACAAAAACAAAAGGAAAACCAAGACGAAACAGTCTATTTACTTTTAATGGGACCTCCTTTATAATCTTGTTCATTTTTAATATATCACAACTATTATCACTAAATAAAAGAAAATAAATTTTGGCAAATGAGCAGCTAAAACAATAAAAAAATTATTCAGTTTCATTCAACTCTACCCATTTATTTCAGTCTGCCTAAGCTACAATATCACTCTATGCTGTGTTGCAACAGTGCAATCTATTTGCTCAAAAACGTGCCTACAGCAGTCAGTCAAGTTATTAGGTATCTGATTACTCATCTTCTTGCAGTTACCCTCTGGCAGATTCTCTCCCGCTCACGCAAAGGCAGAATCCCAACCCAGTATGCGTAAAGCTGTGAGTAATGCTAGCTCTAGATGCCTAACTGAAATTGGAACTGTTATCTACCAATTCCTATTCACTTCCTGAATTTTAGCACATTTTAAACACTGCTGAGCTTAGCTACATGCGATCAAATGCTACACTTAACAGGACTTCTAGGGAAACACTGCAACTTTTTTGCCATGATTCAGAATAGCTGTTCCACAGAGGAATGTAGTTAAAGCATAGGCTTAGCCGAAAGCCCATGGCTGATCTCAAACAGGAACGGCATAGTGTTTTTCTCAACAACAAATACAGCCATCATTCTACAGACAGATCTAAAATACAAATCACTAACAATTTCTTTCCCAAGCAAATGTTTTATTTAGCTAGCTGCATGGTTATCATGGGGAATCACTACCACTACATGCTGAAGTTAGGAGACCAGACAGAGCAAAAATAAACTCTTCATTCACCTGGATAATGAAAAGACCCTGTTTCATAGAAGGCAGCACGGCCAAGCACTGTGCCACAGTGCAGCCTTCAAAGCAGTCAGAAACCTCCCTGCAGAGCAGGTACAGCAACCTCTAATTGTCAAGGTGGTACCTGTATTAACTGAGCATCAGGCTCTGGCCAGTCTCAAAAGTGATTAGGCACCGTACCACCTATTTAGCGGATCCTGTATTATAATAGCAATAATAATCTCTGTGCCCCTTAACAGACCTATCGGCCAAATTAAGTGTATATAAAATTTCAGATGACCAAGCCTGAAAGGGCTCCTGTTCACATCAGACCAAAGTCTGAAGAACCCATACCTGAAGCCTTAAAATGGTGTGAGCTCCCATAGCTCTTGAAAAAACACTTTAACACAAAGTTTGATTCCTCCCTTTAGCTTAAAGAGTCATCCCAGTTTTGGGAGTCCAAGTCCAAAAGAGCCAACAAGAACAGAAGCAGAAAAAACACGGTTTCTCCAGCAAGGGCCCTATAGAATACGTCTGCCAGGGGTCAGCACAAGCAGCCAGATAACAGTTACTAGGTTGTAACTGTACAGTCCACAATAAACTATAGTAGAAAGAAAACGTATACTAATTAAGATTACCTAATTAATGTTTACAACTGAACTTGACAAAACTGGTCCTTTGCCTGAAGTTCTCTCATTCTTACATGTTCCCAAATCCCTCAGCTCTGTTCTAGCTCTTGAAGAAGGTATTATATTCTCAGAGCACTAATGCACACCATCAAACATGTTTCTTAAGAAAAGCAGCAACTATTTTATTCACAGCTTTATTTTTATAGACAACTTTAGGTTTGATTCACCTTCACACTCTCAATACAACAGTAGCTAATGGCCTACCACATAAGTATTGTGTTTGTATTATACACAGCAAAAAATAATGACTATGTTTCTAGAAGATAGGGGCAAGACGCAAGAACTACTTTTCAAATGCAGTGAAAATAATAATAATTCTGCCATTATGCAGAGACCTTTCACAGCAGGACAAGTTTTTATTACCAAGATATAAAGTCCTAAGAAAATAGATTTATAGAGGGCATAGTGACACTAATTAGAAATCCTTATGAGTATCCATAGAGCACAACCTAAAGGCATTGAATGAGTCCACAAAATTAATCATAAGCACTTGGAAATGTTTATCCACATGCTACTGGTTTGGTTAAAGTCAGTCAAATTTTAGGAGCAGATACCTAATATCCATGTAAAAGTGTTTGGGGTTACTGAGGAGAGAAAAGAGAAGCAGTGTCTCTCCAGGTACGTATGTCCTATAAATCACACCATTTGGAACCCTGGCTCTTACAATACAATAAAATTATTTGATATGAAATTAATAGTGACTCAGAGAAAATACTTTTTTTGATTGGTGTTGGAAAGTACTGGCACAAACGAGCTAATGGTCTCTGTCAAATTTCTAAAAGAAAAAGGTGAAAAGCAATTTGTCCCCAGTTCTCACCCTCTCTCCCAGTCCAAATCGCTTTCACGTTGGCAACACCTCAACAAAAGTAAGGATATGAAATAAAATTTGGCCCCGCAAAGGTCAATAACAAAGTTTCTGCTGAACTTGCTGGAGACAGGATTTCACTTGTGGAGAGTAAAATATCATCTTAAATCAAAGTTTTGTCCCCCTTGCTCAAGTCTGAGATCAAACACGTTTACACAGTGATGACTGCAGGACACCTGGAACTGACAATGTTCCATGCTATGATGTTCCCGAGCACACTCAGGAAAGCAATGTAACTGCTTTAGGTATTTTGCAATCTAAAACCAAGATCTGCAAAAATTTGTGACCAAACTGTTCAATGAAAGAAAAAGGCACCTCTCATAGCAGTAAATGCTGCACTTGGGTGGAAGCTTTCCCAAAAGAGGAAGAGACCAGCTATACAGTTCTGCTGTCTAGAGTTTGTAAGAACCCTCCAGTATATGTTTCTATGCATTTCACTGAATAATTTCAAGTCCTATGAAATGTTATTAAAATAAGCATCTCACTTAATATGAATATATGCAAAATACAACATTTTCCCATGCAAAATATATTCACTTATATTGCTTAGGAGAATGACAATCTATTATTCTGGACTATCAAGTCCACAATTCTGCTTCACGAAGTATACAAAACACTTAACAGCAGAGAAGCAAAGCCCCCATACACTTCATACATCACCAGTGTTAATTATGTAATGTTGCAAAGGAAGATTAAAAGAAAACAACCAAACTTTCTGTCCCTTAAGCTTTCCATTTGCTTTCTTAAGCATTAAGTATTTTGCCCTACTTTTTAGCATGCACAACTAGAAATAATTTTATGATGTTTTCACATATGTTCAATAAAAATGCAAAAATACAAAATCTATGTATCTGAAGAGTAACTTAGGTTTATGCTTACTGCATAATACTTGGAACAGACTGCAAACAGGAAATATGACCGTTCTTTTTAAAGCAATTCCAAGAAAATGCTATATTCTGTAGCTTTTGAATGGAAGTGGACAAGACACTAATATTTTTTCCTGTAGATATGCAATCCTAACATCTAGGTAGAAGATAATTGCAGTAGCTGCTTCCCTCTATCTTAACAAGTGAACCCAGCAACTTCAGGACCTGACCAAACAGGCATATCAGTGACTATCAGCAAATGAAAGAAATTGCCATAGTCTTTTTCAAAGATCTGCTGTTAATGACTTTCCAGGCAGCCTACCTGGTTTGTTTGCAGCTTTAATACACTGGTGGCTACTTATGCAAAAAAGACGAAAACTAATTAAATTTGTTTATGTATGTTATCGTGTGGAGCACTCATTTCCAGACATCAAGCTATGAATCATTAAATAACTGCTAAATTGGTCTCCTGGGATAGATCATGCCTCAGAGTTGGGCAGGCCCCCATCCCACCAAAGCCAGGTGTGCTCTGCAGCAAACAGGCATTAAAACTGCTTTAAAGGCCATGATTTGGGTACATAGCCAGGTCTCATGCTGTGAGGTGAGTGGTAGGAAATCATGAAAACAGTGACAGCCCTCCTGTCAGAGTTACTCCTCTGTTTGATTAATGAGGGCATTTGAAAGACAATTAGCCAGAGCAGGTTTGGCTGCAACTAGCTTATCAATCAGGCACCCTCTATTCAAAGCACTAGTGCCTTCTTTTGTTTTTTTGTTGCAAAAGAATTGTATCAGTGATACACAAACAACAAGGGACCTTTACATGTTATTTAAAAAGAGCAGAGCAGAATGCAGCAAATCACAACTGAAATACTGAAAAAAAAAATGTTTTATAAGCCACAGGCTACTGGTTACTGGCAAATCATCACTGCCACTTTCACATGACTGAATTTTTAGCTTGTGCATGGTGAATTCAAAGCCGCGCAACACCAAACACTTCCAAGTTTCATAAGGGCAAGCTTAAGCTAAGTTTTCAACAACTATGAAACCCAACTAAATGATCACATCTGTAACAAAAAAAAAAATAAAATAATTGCTTCCTTGAAAGCCTACTGTGAACCCTACTCCCTGAGCTCCAACACGTTTCAAATATGAACTGTTGCAATTTTTAAAAAATGAATTTGTTGCAATAATTCATTAGTTTGAATTATCCATTAGTAACACTACTTTATTGCTTTCCAGCTACCAGCATAGGTAGAATTTAATATAATACTGACTTTTCTTAAGACAGCTGCTCTCCCAGAAAAACATTTCATGTTTTGGTTTAACAAAGAGCTTTGCTTAAACTGAGGTAGTCCTTGGCCCCATGTAAGTGATCAGAAAATGCAATGGACTATTTAAACCATGTCAGTGCTTTTCCTGAAGAGTTGCATTTCAATCAGAACAGTTTTTATCAAACTAAGAAAATGATGATTTTTGCCTGTGAATGAGTAAGAACCAAATTACTGACTAATGTACTTCAATTACTCAGCCACTAGATCTGAATAAATCCAAGACTGAAAGGGTATGATTGAGACTGAAGTGTGAAGCACTACTTTTCCTTTCAGGTTACAGTTAATTTTCCCTGGTAATACCAGATCAGAAGTATTGTTAATGCATGACTACTGTTGTACTAAGTGGATATGCAATGCTAGGAGGCTAATTTTTTTGTAACATTGCTATAATCTATTTCAGAAGTAAGCTCACAAAATAGCTACATTGCATGTGTTTGAATATGGAGCTAATAAAGAAGCAAATTAATCTCTGATTAGATTAGCTAGAGTACAAAGACAGAGGGAGCTTCAGCATAGTCAAAAAATTCTCTCTCAAGCTTCCCAGTGTTGGAAGCATACAATAGTCCAGCAGACATGGAATAGGGAACTATAACTGTTCTTAAAAATTGGGAACAGTTCCCACTGAGAACACACAACTTGTTACAGGGTTAATCTGCAAAACCACTTTTGTTAAAATCTTCAGCCACCTCAGTAAACCCCAGCAACAGCACCCACAATGGCAGCACTGTTGTAAACTGGGCACTAGCAGTTTATACCCCCTGGACCTGATCCAGGATGCACTACAGAAAGCCAAGGGCTCTTTCAATGGATTTTAAATTGGTCCCCACACTCCTCCAAGTTACAAAGGTGGTAATGAAGTATTGGGAGATGCTAATAGAAAAATAAAATAAAGAGGAGCTAAGTAGGTGGTGGATAACCAGTTCTGACTCAGAAAGAGAGTGAATAGTTTCTCATTTGTCTACAGCTGTAATTGTAAACAAAAAGGGACAAAGGCCTAAGTGGCATGGCATGGGTCCCATCTGTGGGCCAAATTCTTTCCACTCCTACCACAGGGGAAGCCCTCCATTTGTCCTGCTTATTAGAAACACTCTCTGGCCTAGGCAAACCCCTGACCCACACCTGGGCATCATCAAGGACAGCACTAGCTGGTATCAACAAAAACCATGCCAGGAGTGTGGCAGCAGTGAAGCCCTATGAACATGTAAAAGTGTTGTACTCAACTCCATATCTGGTCTTTCTTAGTTAGTAGTGCAGACATAACTAATTATTCTACTTTAACTGGATTCAGGACACACTAATTTGCTCCTTACAACAGCGTGGTAAATGCTGGGGCTCAGATTTAAAATACCTGGGATAAATGCAGGCTATAATCCATGCTACTAGCCTGTAATTATTTCAGGGCAGGGAAGAACAAGCGGACAGAAATAGGTCCACTATTTTTATACAGACTAATACAGACTGCCAGCTTCCTCCAAATAACAAAAGGTTAAAAGGACCCTGGGCAAGTGACAGAGACTGAGTTTTGTCATCACCTCTAGAACAATTGCCTCTTCCTGCTCAGAGTCAGAAAGCATCCAGACACTTTGCTTTCTCAGCAGTTTGAGGAATCAATGGCATGAACAAGAACAAATATCCTGCAACATATCCCAGGTATTTCAAATCTGAGGTTGATAGATGGTTAAAAATAAATAAATAAATAGGGCACTTCACAAAAGATACATTCTTCTGTTTCCCATCAGTGACCCTCAGTCCAGCCACTGCCATTTGCTTAGGTTGAGAGAACAGCTGGTAGAAAACAGGAGTAAATGTTTATTAAGCAGAGAAGATTAGACTACAGGTTTGACTGTTACATGGATTTAGATGTGTTGTCTACTTTTCTATGATGTCCATGGAGAATTTTTGCAGTGCACTCTGTCTCAAAGACTGAAACCTAAGAAAGACTTTAAAGAAAATGTCAATAGTTGCGGTAAAGAAACTGTCTTTCCCTGATCTTCCAGAGGCACCAGACTGCCCTCCAGACACAACTGCAGACATTTTCTTTTCTCTCCAAGCCCCTGCATGTTTCCCCTATTGGCTTATTCTTCCGGAGCACACTTAGGGAGACTTCAGTTTCAAATGCAGGGACACTGAAACCTTCATGTTTTAAAATGTGCTCTGCTATCAGTCACTAAACCTGAGCAATCAGAAGCAGCAAAGAAATTCTGCCCCTCCAAATATGTTGAACAAGATGCAAGATCCACATGAATATGTAGGCTTTCCCTGAGAAAAAAAAGTGAAGGCTTGTCATGGCCATGGTTAAAGAAATTTATTCTTCCACTGTCTACTTATTTGAACCTATGGCTTAGGCATAGTAGTTTAATTGACTTTATGTATGTATTTTTTTGATTTATGAAAGTCAATCCTGATCACAAGGTGCATAAAAATGACCTTGTGTCCTTCTTCCTTGTGAAAAGTTGGAGGAATGCTATCTATCTAGGACAGATGGTTTTCACCTGGGTGAAAATGACAGAATATGCATCTTTGTTGACATTCCATTAACTACAATTTAGAAATTCTTCCTTAGCCTTACACATTTTTTAATGCAAGTAAAGTTTACCTTGCTAATTGGTTCACTAAGTAACACATCATTGTTATTAAAAGCAGAAATGAAAACTTGCTGACCTAACATCCACAGCTATGATTATTCTTGTCAATTATTTTACATTTGGAAAGCCAAACAAATGTTTTATATAAAAACTAAATAGTGCATTTGGCAAAACTTCAAATTAGCTGTCTCACCGTGCTTATAGCATGCAAATTAAATGTCCTGAATAAGCATTAATCATCATAATAGGCTAATTATTGTCAGCTATCAAGTAACTTAGCTACTACACCTTGCAAAGAATTTGGGATAAATGTTAATAAGATGGTTTTGGCTACTTAAAAGGAAGAAATGAACATCTGACTTTTTATCAGTAAACAATTTTTAAGACAAATATATACTTTGTTTTGACCAGTTTGAGCATTATTCTGGTTTTCCCACACATGTAGGCTTACTGTCTTTCAGTAAACTACATTTAGTCCAAAAACATTTTTGTATAAAATATCTTTGCATCTGTGTGACTTAAAAAGACTTACTAGGTTTTAAAACATTAAGTAACATGTTAATAAACAGCTAATCTTTGTCTTCTCTGGCCTTGCACATGGCTACCACAGCACTTTACAGATAGCAAGGGACTTAAATGTTTTACACAGAACTAAATGTTTTAGAAGGGATAAAGTATACATGAACGTAGAACTGCTACTTGGAGCCAGTATGTTAGGACCTCAGAGTGTATATTTAATAAAGGAGTGATACATTCTTGAATGTAAATGGATACTCAATGCTTAAATGGAACTGAAACACTTTACAAATACATGAAATGCCAACACATTCAAAAAGAAGTCTCAAGCATTTAAAAATATTTGTAAAACAAACTTGCAGTCAGGTTTCTGGTACATGGCTTGTATTCGTCTGCAGTGTTTGAGAGAAAGAGGCTCCTCTTAGCAGATTCATATATATCCCACTACCTAACACTTTTGTCTCATTTACTCAAAAGGCTTCCACAAGGTGCTCCCTGCTGCAGTATTCTTACACTGTCATTAATGTGTTCACCTCCAGACTGCCTCCAGGACTGGGGATGGGCATCAGCCTTACTTCACAAATGGGAAGCCAATGCACAGAGTATGATTTCTTCAATGTCCCAGAAGAAATCCACCTCAAGAGCAGGGATCAGAACCTCCTCTCCCTCACCACCACTGCACCTTCCAGGATATTAAAACCAGCTCAAAGTCACACAGAAAAGCTGTGTGAAACCAGTAACAGCTCCAGGACACGTGAGTGTCTTTACTGCTTTGACCACAGACTTTCTCAGGGGAATGCTTCTGTACTTATTCTTTTTTCTAAGAACTCATTTGTGTACCTTAGTTTTTCTGCTTCATAACATTCTGCCTATAACAGTGAGCTAAAGAAGCGTGAAAGACAATGACAAAGACAAGATGCCTCCACAGATAATAGGAAGGGTCTGCAAGAGAACAGTTAGCAAAGTATTGATTGGGAAACAGTTAGTTGTAGGAGGTAAAAGACATTTACCAGCCCACTACTGCTGCATCCACTGATTCCACTGGCCTTTCTGAGCACATTTCACTCAGAGCTCCAGTTCAGCATTCTTGCCACTGTGACCTCAAAATCTTTTAAGGCAAGGACTGTTTCACAGGATGCAGTTGCCATTTCTGTTGACACTTGCCTCCTTTGTACAACCTTACTTGAGTGTGTCAAAATGCATTTTATTCCAAGGTAGAGTTTATGTGGTATGAAATGATAAGAACCTGAGGATGCCCTCCCTCGTAATTCACCACCAATCTTTGCCAAATGTTCTTGATCAGGTTGTTGTGGCTTGGTATCCAGTCACTGAAGAGGACACAAAACAGTCCTAGAATCAGTCCTGGCAGAATGCCATTGGAGACATCCCACACAGTAAGGACTCTTCACTGAAAACCACTCTGACATCTGCCAGTGAGGCCATTTTTCAGCTTGTTTGTTAGATACTGCAGTGACAGCATGAAGTGCTACTGTTCCTCTTAATTCCAGCATGACATTAAGAGTTTTTTGAAGCCTAAATACTCTGTGTCTACACAATACATTCATTAGACTTGTAATCACATGAGAAAACTGAAAGTTTCTTTGACAAATTCTTTTCATCATAAAACTATGCTGACAGCCATTAACTAGGCCTCCATTCTGTAATTCTTGGTCTATTGAATTCACTATCAGCTTTTCCATTAGTTTACCTGCAATCAATAGCAAGCTGACTAATCTATAAAAATCAAAACCATTCAGCTTACAGTTCTGGATGCTAGAACAGTATTAGCACTTGTGTTTTAAAATATGCTCAAAATCTTTAATAAAAAGAAACAGGTTGACCAGAAATCATCTCAGCAAAGTCCTTTAGGACTCTTGCACTGAGGTCATCTAAGCCTGCTTGACCTAAATTAACTAAAAATTTAAAACACCTTCTCTAACTGAGTTACTTTTAAAGTTGTTCATTGCATTGGTACCATATTTGGACACAATACCATGTTTGCTTCCAAATTGCAGCATATTTATTTAATTGTATCTGGGTTTTCTCTGCAGTATTAAGAATTTGGAAGTTTCCATCTAAAAAATGACCTATGGGTTTATGGAATTTTTTTTCCCTAAATATGCTACAAAACGCATTGTCCTTGATCCTGTCAGCAGAATCCCTCATGTCTTAGCTTCCCTTTCCAATCTTTACACTTCATTACTTCTGGTTTGTAAGAACTTTATACAGATACCAATTGATATATAAGTGTATATATAGCATAATAGTAATTTATTACAAGTGTGGCTTCTATTTCTCTCTGATACAGAACAGAACTTCTGGCTTTTTCAGCCTCTGGTACTCTTAAAATAACTTTCAGTTTTCATTCCCATTTCTCTCCCTGCATTTTTCAATTTCTATTGCATCTCAATGTAGCTTCACCATTCTCCCCAGATTAAGATATCGCAGTTTAGAGTATCCTGACAAGGAAGTAAGATTTAAGTCTAAAACACATCTATTTTGTCTGTTTACGAGAAGGCAACATTTCGACTTGCAGCTCTGCTATGCACCACCAAAGATGCCAACCACCTAACACACACATGCTTTGGCATTAACTATGAGATTTAGGACACCTCTGAGACACCCCATTTCTTCTGTGACCTCAGTTACATTCCTAGCTTCAGCCAGGATGAGTTGTAGAGAACAGCAACATTCAAACACCAAGTCCCACTGAACAGTGGCTGCTGAATTACCTAATTACTTAGCCTGATAAGGCCAAGGAGGTATTCTTCCATTAAAATTTAACTCTTCCTTGCCTTGCAATTTGCTACTAATACTAAGAGACTGCCTAGTGCTAATGGACTAAAAAGGAAAGAGATGAGACTGAAAAGAAAAGGAAGAAAATTTGTATTGAGGAAGAAGAGAAGGAGAGAAATTCACCCACCTTAGGGCCTTACAGAATAAACTTCTAGATGAGGAACCTATTTTTGCTTGTTAATATAACCGTATTTGAGTCTAAATTATTCTCTTTTGAAAAAGTTAATGTCAAAAGACACTCAAGCAAAACACAGCTGAAGGCTAACCTTTCTCCTTCACTCACATACACACACAATTTTTTATAATAAAGTATTTTTAGTTCATTTTAGATCAAAAGTCAGTCATTGCTGAATGTCTGTGCTAAAATACATATTGCAAAAGCCCTGCAGGAAATGAGTAGGTTTACAGTATCATTGCTGCTGAAATGAATGCGAAATTGAATGTAGTCTGAAGTTTCATAGACTTGCTGTGGTGAAAAAAAATAGGACCAAGAGGATTGTGGAATATTTTTTCATAAAGAAGTTGTGCCTTTGTCCTGTGTAGCTGTGTGTACTCATAAATCCACTGGAAACAGCAGAAGCTAGTACTTGAAGAGATCAAGTACTTTTACTTTGAAGAGAGGGCTTTCCTATTGCAAATTATGTTGAACTACAGAGAACCCATTAGATGGATAACAACAGCTGAAAGGATTCCAAGTCCATTCTCCTCATACAACTCTGCATGATCATATTTATCTTCTCACAAGAAAGAAGAGTTAAGTAAGCTCAAGTCATTATATAAAGCAAGCCATCTTTTTGCTATTTTTTTCACAAACTATTGTAAAAAAAAAAAATCCATTCAAAATGCACAGAACTGATTTGTGAAGGGTTAAGGCCTATTTTGCAACAGCTGTTAAAAAAATGCCAGTATGGGCATAATCTTCTTGCTGTTCCAGCAAAACTTGACATCGGTAGGATGAATTATATGGTTGGAAAAGTATGAAAAACAGTATCAAAAAATCATCAAGATAATAAAATCTCCAGAATAATTTTTCATCATCTTGGGTCATCAGAAATCTCAATAGTTGTTTTCCCACTTGTTAAACTGGTCAGCATGAATCACGTAAGACCTGAGTGGGTTTCTGAAATATCAGTGCAATCACAAAATTATAGGCAGTACCTAAAGCAGAACTGTAACAACTGGCCATTTAGTGAGAACCTCCTTTTCCAAAAGAAAAAAAAAAAAAAAAAAAAAATCGCAGTCTATTATGCAATACACACTAGAAGAACTGCTACATACCTGGGCAAAGTACTTTGATAAGATGGACATAACCACTGATCGACAATTTGTCAGGTATTATATGTGTTCAAGTAGTGAAATAGACTCCAGCTGTGCTTAGTACCTCCTGGGTGATATAAAATAGTAAGTATTCATTATGACCTTTAGTCAGCTGCTTAACGGTAATAATAATGGACCTGCAATAAAATCTAGCTGACATACACCTTAAGAATATTCTTAGGCTATTTTATGGCATTAAATTGGCATATGTAACTACATTTTAACTCTAGATTAAATAACAAATTTTCAATTATTAATACATCTTAGAGTTAAAGGAATTTTGGTATGTTTTGAAGTGACAAAAATATCTGGTCACAAAGAACATCTGCTAGCTAAATGCTAGCATTCAAATGCTAGCAAGCAAGGCCAGCATTTTCAGATACCAAAGTTTAACGTGACTATTACTGTTTATGTAAATGGAAGCCCACAAAAAAGCTTGGTTTAGCCACAGTCTGATACAACAATGTGAACATACTAACCATCACAACAGAGGCAAGGTGATAAGGCTGCTGTGTTCAGTGTTACCAAATAACCCCCTAGAAGAACCAATTTTTTTCTAACAGAGGTATTTCTGCATTGCAATTGCCCAGAGCTGAGGTGCATTTCAGCAGAAACTTTGTTATCAACAGACCTTACAGTCTTGTCCTGATCCACTTCTCTCTGCAATCTTTGCATTGGGGTTCTACCAGACTGACTGGGGGTCTTCCCAAAATACTTCATATATACGTCATATACTGATGGAAGAACTCACTAAAATGTTCCTTAAACTGCAAGGAAGTATTATAGGCCTGGCCTTCTTCAATTGCTACTTTTCCTTGCCAATATGGCCTTCAAAAATGTTAGATTTTCTCGTTATTTGCTCCCATCTCTTGCTCTCTCTTCCAAATATGTTCTTCATATGCCTTGGTAATTTCTGTTACATATTCTTGGGTTTGGATCACCTCCAACTTGTCTCCCTGCTTAACCATACGGTTAAAAAAAAAAAAAAAAAAAGAAAAAGAAAATCTCACAGAAACAATCTTCTAAAGATGTTTAGTTCTCTGTCCCAGTTCCTGGGTAGTATATGAAAGAGCTTTCTTTCTGTTACATTGAAGTTCAGAGCCTTCTGATTCTCAGATAGATATTTCTGTAAAGTAACAGAAGTGGACTGATCTGGTATGGATACACTACCCACCTAAAGACCAGAGTTAAAGCTTGAGGACAGCTTTCTGCAGAGAAGCTGAATAAATTATTTAAATTGTAGTTTCTACATAACCGTAGATATGGAAGCAATAATAGTTTACTTTTAGAAGGCTGAGTGGAAAAATACATTTTCTTCCAACTTCCTATTTTACCCTAGGATTTTATGTGTATTAATATGGTACAAAACCCTATTCATTATTTCCAGGTTTTCATACAGGTCTTTCTTCCAATGTTTTATCTGCATAGTATTATTTTAGGGACACAAGCCTATTTCAGATCACTATGTGTCTGTTACACTTCTAGCAGCATCCTCCATCCCCCCTTTTGATATCCCACAGCCTACAGCCGCCTTATATTAAATCTAAACAAGCACAAGACCCCAGCAAATGTTGCTTTGCTTCATTTTTAAACTATATGATACAAATATATCTTTTTCTCCTACAAAATACAATGTAGGAAGTGTTTGGAAAGACCTGAAGAATCTAATTCATATACTACTCACAATTTTACACTCCTGCATTTGCCCTCCTGAGTGTTTAGCAGTACATCTGCCTTCTGTGGTTCTGGTTTCCCTTCTACATCCATTTGTACCAATAAAGTGTAATTTTTAAAGGGCTTATATTCTCATAACTCCTGATAGAGCCACTGACACAGGTTTTATCCTTCAAATTTCTAATCCTACTGTTTGTTCATGTACAAGACAAATGTAATTGGGGGCATGAATCCATTTTATTTGCATGTATTCAAATACTAAAGTAGACCCTATCAGAGCAGATTTAAAGAAAAGGGGAATCGCAGAAATGTTGACTTTGGGTCTGCAGAGAAAAATGCTAAAAGACAATCTTTTTGGTACAGCACTGTCTATGAAGCCAGAACAAGCAAATATGTACAATGAATGAAAAGAATAAAACATTTTACAGGAATATGTTTGAAATGCCAAAACCAGGCCTAACTTTATTCCCGCACAAGTCTTACCACTGATTTCAATAGCGGTAAAGCTAGACTAATACCAAGTCCTTTTTAAAATTCTGTCTTATGGATCTCAGCTTTAACCACAAAAATTACAACAGAAACTATGGGTTGTTGAGACAGTATCACAACTCCTGGGATATTATGTAGCTGAGTATAATTTACCCCTGGAGATGGCAGAACTAGGCAACTTGCAGAAGCAAGGTTGCAGGGGTATTAACAGAACTCAGGTGAGCCAGGAGACAGATTAAACAACTGCAATTCCAATCTCCTCCTTACTTCCCATTTTTCTTTCCCAGAGACAAAAGAGACTGAAGCAGTCCCATAAGTCACCCACTTACCAACAGAGAATCAGGCTCTAACTACAAATGTTTCCTCTCTGTGAGCACAAGGCATGCTACATATACCACTATATGCAGCAACATTTGAGACATAATCTTATCACATTCACTGCTATAACATAATCTACTTTGTGCCACATGACAGACAGTGCTAACCAACAACATTATTTCCATAGTTGTCATAGGGAGTGATGACTGTAGTTCCAAAACACCAAACGACAAAATAAAGGTTGCATCTACCCTGCAATTCTTAGAAACAACTGTGACATAACACAGAAATACCCAAGCCAGCTGTAGAAGAAGTAAGTTCATCCCAGCAGCATGAAACTGAACCTAATTTGGTGGGAAATGACTGCAGTATACACATATTCAAACAACAGAGAGTCTACATGGAGTGTATATGTTTCTATTAATAACACACAGGTCCATCTTATTCAAGGTACACACAATGGGAGTTGTGGTAGGAAGAGATACTTGCAAACTTCATTGATGCTAAAAAACCTTCATCTCCAGGTTGCATTCCACAGGCTGTATCTCACAGGAACCACAATACTTCAGATTACACATGCTGCTGTTCAGTAATCTGATGTAGATTATTGTTATTCTTTATTTCTTCCCCAAATAACCTATTTCAGAATACACATTGTTTTTACAGGTGACTGGTTAGCCAGCACACTGCAAAAAGGCTAGACAGCAAACCTTACTGTAACCTTGCTCCTCCATGCAAACTTCTCAGTACAAGCCAGATGGGTTCTTGCCTTCCTAAGCAGAATGTAAAGCTGGGAAGCAAACCATAAGCATCTATGTCTTTGATAAGCACCTGTAATAACATAGATGCAGTCCAGTGAAAATAAGGCTACGTGCAGGGTCTCTGTTAAACACAACAGTGCCTACTGTCTCTGCTAAGAGTAAATTACTCAGATCACACGCTTCCCACCACAGTCTCTTTTGAGAAACACCCACATACAGTATTGCTTTGAATTGTTCTCCCCTTTTCCAGATCAGCAGCTAGAAACTCACCCATTTTCCACGCTTTCAAAGTTGTCTTTTTCTGCAAAGAGAAGGCATTACCACCTATTCTTTAAACTAATTAACTATCCCTTTTAACTATAATTTCTCTTCATATAAAACATTTGTAAAAGGTCTGTTTTTCCCCATGCCCTCTTTTCTGTCTTCTGGCTCTTCATTATGACCATGCTTAATTGTGATGAGCTGTCCACCATTTACTCTACAGGATTGTATAGAGCTTTGTAATGTGCCTGCCACTGATGTATTTACAATTGGAAGCAGTTAACTCTTTAGTACTGCTTCCTTGTTCAAAACAATGAACCGCAGAAGGAACTAGAGCTTAGCCCCAATTAAAGATTTTTAAAAGTCTCCATTTTAAGCCTGAGTACTCCAAATTGAGCATTTGTCAAAGGCCCAGTCACAGCTCCAAATGGAGAGAGGGAAATCCTACTGAGGAGAAGAATAGGACTACCCCATCACTTAGGGTGAAAGTTCTTCTCAATCAGCATCTTAAACATGTAATCAGTATGGGATCTATTAGGTCTGCTTTATCCATACTAACCTGCTGATCTCTATAATGAATTTGCTGGTGTTCATAATTTCAGCATTTTTTTTCCTGAACAGAATCTGTCTAACTCTTAAGTTGTTAAAATGGAGGGGAGAAATATTTTTTTTCTTTTTAAGGATAATGAATATGAAAGCAGCTCTTCTATCCACGTTAGGAATTCCAGCATTTCTCAGAGCTGCTCTTGACATAAACCTAGCAAAATACATTAAAATATCAGGAGAAATCTCTCTCCCTTCTATTTTCCTTTCCAGTTAAGAAAGCACACTCAAGAGCCATTTGCAGTTCCTGCAGTTCCAAGATTATCTTTCCCAGCATGTAGCAATTCTAAACTCTAGCTCCTTCACATTCCCATTTCAGAGTAAATTCCCTCAAAATTACTTGAGGGTGGCTCTAAAGACTCTTGTATTAACTATTTGAATATTTTTATTATTTTCATATAAACTACATACATCTTTAGACTTGACATCTATGGACAGATATGGATTCATGGTTATGATGTTTGATCAGCTTTGCACTGGACAGTGATTCTAACTTGATGAATGACTTTTTCCTACAGAAAACAGAACATACCAGTTGACAAATATGCATGGACAGCTACCTTTCTGAGCAAAAAAGTTCATATTTTGGTATCTTGGTATTAACAAGGTCTAAAATGGATACACTTAAAACTTCAGTGCAAGGCTGATAAACTACTTCTTTGTTATGTCTTGTCTTACACGTTTTCCTTCTGCTAAGGTTCTCTGTATGTGTTGAAAGAACATAGCTTCAGAATACGCTTACAAAATGGGCAACTAGTATCTATACTAAACAAAGGCAGAAAGGAGAAAAAGACCCAGTTTACACCTATAAAGAAAAGAAGTTGCAATGGGATCTGATATATAGAACTGCTGAAAACGGAAACTTTATTTCTGAGTCACAGCAGCTAAGTTGATGCAGCAGTGCCATGCACCTTTGCCACAAATCATATTTCCTAAAAAAAAAAAAAGATAAACATAAGTGTGCAATTTTTGTCTTGTATCACTTTGTGAGATTAAGATATTAAAGTAATATTTATAACAGTACTTATTTTTAAAAGTAGATTGCAAAAAGAAATGCCTTACTTTCAGCTAAGTTCCTGCATTCTGGGCTTTAAGCTCTGCAGAACTGCTAAACCATGTACACTTAAAAGTTATGTGCCATAAAAGCTCTTTTTTTACTATTATTAATCAATGCAGTGTGATCGAACTGGGGAGAAGTACTGTTTGTGTGCTGCATGTCCAAGTCCAAATTTGCAAGTGGGTAAGAACAATAGCCAGAAAAACAGAACAGCACATGAAGTAGGCATTCAAACTACACTTATTCCCTGCTCCCCCAAAGGATCCAGGAGAGAACAGCAGCACAATGCACCTGAAGTTTACGTGCTTTTCAAAATTACAAAAGAAATTCTTTTAAAAGCAGATACTATATGGGGCTCTCCACCCATCCCCATCTTCTGTTTACATTTTCTTCCTCACCTATTTGTTTATTCTGTTGTAACTGCTGTCAGAAATATTAGGAACTATGGTGACAGAATTATTCCTGCATATCAGCTTAGTCTGCCTTCCTGGGAATTAAAACAAAACCAAAAAGCAGCAATAAAGAAAAAGCTCTTCTGTCAGTACTACATTGTGTTGCTCTAGCTACTCTCACAGATGGCTGAGTGACCACAGTGGGCAGAATGACTTCCTAATGGAACAACTCAGCTATGTTTATTGCACTCAGACCTCTCTTTATTCATATGCGGAAAGTCCACCTAAAATGAAAGCTTGTCTACAACCACAGGCTGCAGCAGCGTCCTTTTAGCAATGCCTTTCCTCTGCAGTGGATAAAACATGCAGTAAATATGATATCAACTGCAAGCAAAAGATTTGTTCAGGTTTCAAGACTAATCTTGAAGCTTTATCTCAGACCAGTTCTCTGAGTAGATGTATCTTTCTTCCTTCTCTAATTTCTTTCTGCAACTCTGAACACCAGTCCACCACTTGCTCACTGAGCATAATTATCCCTCAGTTACCACAAGTTACATTTTCACCTGTCCCTCTGTACTCCCCTGGAACTTCTTGAATATTCAGTTGACATCTTCAAGCCCATCTCCGAACCAGCAGTAAGCAGAGTCCCTTGGCTATAAAATCTGTTCTTGGATACTAAAGTTTTAATTAGCATGTAACAAATGAGTCATTATTGTATGTGGTTTGCACCAAGTCTACTGAAAAACAAGCCTTACTTAGAACCTAGTTTTCTTTAAAGGTACATAAACATGTGGTAAAAGCTATCAGCTTCCGTCTTGTCAGAAACCAACCCCCAGACAAGTTACAGTCCCTACAAAAAAAGGAAGAAAATTCAGTGTGTATCTTCCCAGAACACTTCTCATATACTGTACAATATAGTGGTTCCCCCCACCCAGAATGTGTAGATGTCCGAGGAGGATAGCAAACCTTTTGCAGCAGACAGTAAATGCCTCCCTTCCTTCCAACCCAGTCATCCCAGTTTCTGCCCACAGGAAATCAGCTTTTCAGCCAGCACACAGTGCTCCTTTGCTCAATTACAAACTTGCTAAGATTTCTCAGCTGCAATGACAAGAGTAGCACATCAGCTGTTTTCCATTTTTCAAGTGAAACAGAGCTGTGTACTTCCTATATTCTTCTCTTGATGGGTAGGAAAGCACAGTTCCCTAATCTGAATCCTTCAAGCTTTCTGCTTTTTCCTCTCCCTTAGCAATTTCTGTCGCTTCTTTATTCCACCCAGGAGAAAGGGATCCTGGAAATTATTCTAACCTAAATTGCATACTGGGAGAAACCACACAACACAGCCATGCCATTTATGCACTTATAAAGCAAGCAAAAAACCAAACCCATAATTTTCAGCCAGCAAGGATGGGTTTTCTTCTAGCCTACAAGAAAGCAACATATTTCCAGGTTTTAGGTTTTGGAGACAGTCTGCTACACTAAACAAAAGGGGGAGGTTTGTTTTGAAAATAGCCATTATTCTTCATTTGTGTGAAAGTATCCACCTCTTGAGCTACATGAACATTTTGATATATAGGACACAATGCAATACTTCCTGGCAAAGCATAAAGAGGAACAGAATGCACATTGATAGGAAATCTTCTGCATCAAAACCATTTCACGTTAAAGTTTATTATTAATACCTTTATATCCCACTCAGTTTCCAATATGCTGCAATCACAGAT
This sequence comes from Falco rusticolus, assembly GCF_015220075.1. Lineage (NCBI taxonomy): Eukaryota > Metazoa > Chordata > Aves > Falconiformes > Falconidae > Falco > Falco rusticolus. The sequence continues at coordinate 7,780,851 of NC_051196.1, forward strand.
GTGTCAGCCCAAGAAAACTGAACTTTTCCACACAAGTCTCACTAATATGGCCTGCTACTTGGTCTTATTGTTATTAGAATAATTTGCTCCCAAGTTCTGAAATGAACTCTGTGCCCAAGTAATTAAAGCTCTTAAAGTTTCTAGTCCTTTGTTTAAAGAATTCGTCCTTGTGCTCTCTATGCCCCATCAGCTACCTAATTAGCAGAGCCTTTGCGTGATTAAAAATTCTCACAGAGATTCTGCTGGATATTTGCCTCTCTTAATGAGTGTTTGTGGACAGCTGGGAGCGGGAGCTGGTTCCCTCCTCCCAGGACCTCCAATGAATTCTGCAGACCTCTGTCAGGGCCCAGGAGTGAAAGCTGTCATTTTAGTAATGTGGATGAAAATTGGTCAAAAGCACTGTGGTCCTTGAGGAATGAAAGGCCTTGAAATATAAATGAAGATGAATATTCATATTTGGTTCAATAAGTGCCAACTATTAATATACATGTCTGTCAGTAAGAAAAGTCAGAACTTATTCAATTGTGCCTGGCATAATTTGGCTCCTAATTCACAATTATCCTCCTATTCTTTGCACTACTTTTCAGTTAATTTCTTCAGTTAAAAACTTGCTGGAAAATGAAAGCATTGCTGTTGCCACAAAATACTCTTCTCTATCCTTCAGCTAATTTACTGCCTATTAAGAATCACCTGTGGCTTTTACACACAGGATTCTATCTTGCTCTGATTTTCCATATCTTGTTCTCTCTCTTTCAATGTCAGCTTTTAAAATAGCCCATTGTATGCCTCTGGAAGTACACCAACTTTCTTTAGGGAAATTCTCATTCAATATACTCTACCCTTCTCCACTGTGACCCTACACTTACTTCCCCAACTCCATTTTCATATGTTGTGATTTTTAAGAGCTTTTCAGTTTTTAAGGACTGCAGCATCAGGTTGAAATATTACATGGGGTGCTTTTGTCGGGCTTATGGGGTTTTTTGGTTTTCTGTTTGTTTTTTAAGTACTGCACATTATTTTCTTTTGGGAAGGATGTCTGAAGACACTGAGGAATACTACCCTTCTCTATTATTAGTAACAGACTACTAATTTCTGAAATGGAAAATGGGGATTACAGAAGAATCCTTAAAGTATTCAAACTAGATGATCCTGCTTCACATGAGAGTGATCTCTTATTCAGTGACATTTGAGAAATTAGAGCTAAATGATTTTCCTAATCAATATATTCCCATTCATCACTTTGTACAAAACACCATGTGCTCTGGGACCAATATACACATTAGAAACTTAGTTCTTAGGAGAATAAAAAGCATTGGAGAAAAACATTACGAAGTGGGATTAATACTTGATTTACAAAGTTAAGATGATCAGAGAAAACTGAAACTGCGCATATAAGGAGCTATATAGATCATATGCAAATGAACTGAAATGTATTTTGGATTTCTGGACTAGAATCCATGGGGAAAGCAGTGAGGAAAGTATTGGTTTGTTTCCTTCAACCACAGTATTACAGAACACCGTATCAAAAAAGAGACAGAGATATGTCTACTCTGAAACCTGCTGCATCACGAAAGGTTATGCAGAGGCCACACAGTGATTTAATTCAGCTTTACTCAGAAAATCTAACAGGACCACATTCTGCAGAGACATGCTTTGCTAAATGATGGAGGAACATTTATTGTTTCAAATTTTACTTGGTCAGGTTCCTGCTGACTTCTAATGTGAGCTTGCCTGAGCAAGGCATAGGTAGGAATCGGGAGAGGCTGCAGCCTAACGGAACAGTAGCTCAGGAGAAGGATGTGAAGCACCAGAGTCATTGTGGAATGAAACCAGCGCACAAGAGAAAAGAGGTCCTGGGTATTTTGACACAAGTGACCAGATTCTTCTCTCATTTTTACTGGTCCCGGTCCATTAGCTTCAAGGTGGTACATCTGTGAAGGCTATAAGATAAACAGCTTTCAGTTCAAAGCTATCAGGTTAAACAACTTTTCTTCCAAACCATTTCTGTTTGCATTTCATATGGGATTTTTTTGTTGTTGTTTATGTGAGTAGGATATTAGTTTTCACTCTGCCTACTAGATGTAGATTTGTTTCAGCAGAGAATGGTGATCAGCTGCTTCCACTGGCAGTTTGAAAAATGGAAGAAGTAAGTTAGGACAGGTGCGGGTGCACATTAGTGAGGCAATTAGGTTTGGAAATATTAATTTATCACTTGTAATAAGGTCACAGATTGTAGATCTATATCCATGATACACTTATTATCTCAGAGGTTCCAGTTCAAAGGATCCAAAACAAACCAGGAGGGAGGGGAGGAGAGAATATATCTTTTTCTGAAAGAGTGATTTGGTTTGCATGTTTTCAGACTACCTTCAAAACCTAACTTTTCTTGGATTGAAACTGAAAAGCCATGACTCCACCTCTGCTGCACATTATTCCAAACAGAAACCGCAGGACAAACATGAGTCTAAAGTTCAACAAGAGTGGACTGACATTTTGTAAGCATTTTAGGCTTGTGATTAAAAATTACCACCATTCCACAAAATCTATATTTATGAGTGCTTGCTTGTTCATAGTTGCACAGTAGTCATAAGTCACAAACCCACATGCAGCAACATGCCATTTTACAGAACTCTTTTGAGTTTATTGAGCTCCTGGGGATTTAATATCCATCCAGTCCACATTACAAGAAGGTGCCATTTGCACCCCTACTATTATTGGTCAATTTTTCCCCCCCTAATATAATGAACATTTTTTAAACAAGGTAAGTCAGTTCAGAAACGAACAGAATAAAAACATTTGCAGGTGTTTCCCCCACCTTATTTTCTGTGATTTCATGTAGCACATTACCAGAAAGTACCTTAAACATAGTAATTGCCATACCAAAGCAGACCAAAGGTCAACTAATTCCATCTCATTTGCAGAAATTAGAAGCATACAGGTGCTTTAGAAGACTGTTCATATGACAACTACCAAATAATCCATCCCTCTGTTTTCACAACTACTTGTGCACCCATGTCCACAAAAAGAAAGGAGCCCGTATTAGTTTAAAAAACCAAAACAATCCAGCTGTGATAATACAGAAGTCAGAAGAGTAGGGAAAGAAGAAATTAATCAGCTAAGTAAAAAGTAAGAAAGGAAAGTAGTATTTTAATTTAATATTTGGCAAAGCCTCCACTGAAAAGGTAGAGCTGACACCAGACTCCAGCACACTAAACCCTGTCTTTAAAAAACTAAGCGAAAGCAAACTCCTCAGTCAGGAACCTCCCACATAGGACAGACTCTCCCTGTTCTTCATGATGTAGATACTGGTTGCAGGAGCACCCCAGCTCCATACTCAGCCCTGAACACACACACACACCTGAGCTTAGAGGCATATATGCTGCAAAGCAGGAAAGGAAAGTTCTAGAGTGCTGAAAGAGTCAGAAAAGTGTCAAGGTTTATGGAGGCATTCAGTTTCACAGCAGTTCCACATGCACTTGGATGTGGAGGGCACTACAAGATTTTAAATCAAGATGCTCATATTTGAATAAACTGTGAACTAATTATCATTTATTCTGCATATATAGAAGTTGATCTGTTCATTTACCTTGCTTTTAAAATAAGCTTTTTTGTTACAGAGGCATGGTGAAAAAAGACAAGCAAAAGAAAAAAAACATGTTTGATTTTTTTCTTAAAGATTTTTCAAAACTATTCTGAACACAGCAGTATTACGTTCAGAAATTGTGTCATCAACCACGCATGCTACAATAGATAAAAGTCCTGTCTCAAATCAGTATGGATATCTTGGGGGAATCATTGTAGGAAATCTGCACAGAAGTCATCTCTTAAGGAGAGATTTGAATTGAGACATGGAGATCGTTTGATGTACAAAGCATTGGGGGAACATGGGAGACTGTGAGGATGAGAGCAAGGGAAGGATAAACAGTAGGTAGGCTTCTTTCACATAATAAAACCATCACACGTAGGAAAGAGACTATCTGTGACTAGATACTGTCACAAAAATGCACTGAAATTGTCCATAACTGCAAAGTCAATAAAAAGCTCTTATTCTTTCAATAAACAATTTATTTTTAAAAGTTATTTTGGAGCTGTTGAAGCTCCTGGGGTGGGGAGGTAAATACATTTTAAATGTGCTGTACAGTATGCAGTATCACAGGTTTAATTTTATCAGATGTATGGTTTAGTCATTTAAACCCTAGACTAGAAGCCAAAATTCCTCCACACTTACACTGAGTCCTTTTCTGGCTTTCAACAAATTCATTTAAGGTCCAACTCAATAGCTCACCTCATGAAGGAGGGCAGGTATTATGCAGTACAAGAGAGGAAAGCAAAATTTGCCCTTCAAATCAGTCGGCTTCTGTGAAACCAGTGTAAATTGTTCACCTATTTTCTTGCAAGGTGGTTGCCAAAATGAATTATTGTAGTTAACATTTGGAAAGAATGAAGAATATTAAATAGAGCTGGACAAAGGTTATGGCTAATAAAAAGGAGGACTTTGCAAGTGTTAAGATAAAAAAGCTTCAGCACAATAAAAATAGTTCTGCAAAGATATTACTTCTCTAAATTTTTTCTACTGTTTTCCCCATTTTATGCATACAGAAAGGACATATTGATGGAGGAACAAAAGGGGTAAGAATCTTGGCAAAACCATAAATATTTTTAGGTGGAAAAGGGCCCTAAACAGTTGCAACATTTAAATGCAATTTTTAATTAGGCATTTGCTTTCAAACCTACACAAGATCCTGCACTCAAAATGGTTCCCCAGACTGGAAATCGTTCAAAGAAGACCACATTGCACATTGTCATTTGCTAGCTTGATCCCCTCTCTGTCATTTTAATGTCTCAGCAACTGCTAGGAGGGTTTGGGGAGGTCATTCTGGCAATTGACGATTTCATCAATTATTACTCACCCATTAAAAGTTGCTAGGACACTTGCATATATTTTCATCACACAACTGGCTTAAAACAAACCTCACTGCCCAGCTCTGAGGTAGCATGTAGAAATCTGTGCTCAAGATTCAAGATCAGTCTCTTGCTTTGGAGGTGACTTCAGCCTAATTTAATACAGACTACACATTTCATTAAGAGATTTTACTCCCTCCTTATTGCATTCTGCACTATCCCCTTCTGACAGGCTTAGCACAGGACTTTGTAAGGTGTATGCAACCAATGCCAGTTCAAAATACATTTATCCAAGCAATACGCTTTCTGAAGAAAAGTAAAGACACATTATCAGAATTACCCCTGTAAACCACTTCCAGGAGTGAACTAATCTAGATTTGTATTCATTTTCAATAGCCACTCATACTGCTACAACATATTCTGCAACTATTTGATTGAATGCTGTGAAGTTGTCTAAGTCCTGAGGAGGTGCCAAAAACCACCAAGCTGTTATGAAGTCTCTTTCCCAGGTGACAAAAGGACCAGCATTGAACAGAAAAAATGAAGAAAAACAGATTTGCAGTTTATGAGGTCAAAATGGCAGAGGCAGGGTAGCTATCAAGAAGCAAAACCAAGACAACAGCTACTGCTCTAGAAGGAAGTCAGTTAAGAGCAGCAGCCAAAAGATATTTACCCTTATGCATACATAACAAGTGTCTGGAATAAAACCCTAATGGCACCAATGAAACACATTAGAGAGCTTACCCTTCACTGCACATTCAAGTAGACTTCTTGGTAGCTTCAAAGTGAGACAAGGGTAAACCTCTGATCTATATCCTGAAATTAGGAATTCGTTCCATTTATGTAGTGATTAAAAATAAAGGCCAAATCGTAAATGTGCTCAGAAAGCACCCATTCAGCAGCACAGCTCGGCTGCCTTTGGAAATATGGCCACAGTTTGCTACCTTGTCTGAGTAAACTGTGGTAATGCTGTAGTAATGCTGAAGGTTGCAGGAGGGTCCCTAGATGACTTCGTAACTTGCAGAAACAAGCTCAGGCGCCAAGGGAGTACTGTAAAAGGTAGCATTGGAAACATTAGGGAAGGTTAAGACTCTAACCCTCATTGACATTACCAGGGGGCTCTTCAAGTACTTCTTTCTGTCTTGAATCACAGCTTCTGCCTTTAACCATGCAGAAAGGAAACAAGTGGTGACCTAATTACTATGAATTCTTCCAGAATGGCTCTGCTAGTGTCCCAAGCCTTGTAAAGAAGAACAGGAGATACTACATTTCTTATCCTACCCCTTCACTTGCTCCACCTGGTGTTCTCTGAAGTGTTCATTTCTGAAAATTACTATAAAATTATTGTGGTGGGTAACAGGCATTATTCTAGGGTTTAACAGATGCTCTTTGCAGTTTTGCCATCTGATTTACAATCTAGAACAGATCTGTGGAAGACTCCCGTTTCCCTCCTCATGCCCCATGGAAACTGAGCTACCTTTGCAGCCTGTGTTGGTCTAGAATCCTGTATGTACATACACCTATACATACACCGACAATTATTTCCCAGCACAACCCTAATTTTCTCAGCAGATTTCCAGAAACCTTACATAAGGAGTAGGAGTCTAACTTTATGCCTGATCTATGCTACTTCTATGTTGTCATTTCTCAGGTTTGTATTTCCATATTAGTAGTAACTGTTATGTAGATAGAACACTGGAATACACCGGACCATTTTTCTCTGTTCCTTGTGTATCTCAGACAACACCTCATTGCTTCATTTTTCATTTAACTTGCCTCTGAACAGTCTCAATACTTTGCCTTATTTCTTTAGACGCAGTAGTAGAGAAACAGCTCACTAACATCTAGGCCAACATTTAAATATAGCACGAATGCAACGCATGTTTGATTCTTGGAAAAAGGTTACACCCAAATCCTCCCCATTCCTGCAGGTCTGGAATTCAGTAAAAATGCAAAGCAAACTAGTTTTTTCCACTCTTCTCCATGCAATGCCAAAACGAGGTGACCCTTGGTCTGATAATGACTGTGCCTTTTAAACTCTACAGTAACCTCATTCTTAACTGCAAGTCAATGCACTACTGTGTGTTCCTAGATGTAGGAATGGGTTCTGTTACAGACACTGATTCTGAATTTCCCAAAAAATTCTAAGAACAAAAGAAGTTCACCTCAAATCCAAGATCTGTAGCTTGACCAAACATTTTAATGAGGGTGGAGGTATGAAATAAAGAGGAACAGTTAGGGAAAGCATATAAAATGATCAAATCTGTGTCTCTTATGTGCCAAAAGCTCGTATCTTCAACTTCCATAAACCAGCAAGCAAGCTCCCCAAAACTACTTTTCCAGAGACTGAAATGATACATGCATAAATATATCAAACTTATTACTGTGCATCTTCCTTTAAATATTTTTACAACAAAAACCAGCTTAAATGTCCTGTCCTCCTTTAAAACATGCTGTGAGACAAGAAGTATAAAGGGTGACTAAGAAGGAAACTGGGTCCTGGTATTTTTTATTTTTATATATATATATATGTATGGGTTTTTTTAAGAACAAGGTCACATCTCAGCAACTGAAAAGTAGCAGAGCTCCTTTCATCAAGTTTTTAACTAGAAAAATAGTATGCCCATTTCTTTGTAATACACCTCTGGGCTTTTTTATTATGACTTCATTTCCCCTTGTAATATTGGAACGTCTCTATAATTGTAAAAGTGTAATAGAATCTAATAGAATTTCATTTGGAACTCTGAATGGTCTATGCCATCTCTGCTCATTTTGAGTAAAATAATGATTTTTAATGTCCACACATGGCTTCCCATGACCTTATTCAATCTTTGGGTTGATCAGGAAATATATTGATTCAATTACATACTGATGACAAATGAACTAAAAGAAAGAGGAAAAAAAGGTCAGCATATATTTGAAAATGTAAATCTTAGCAATGTCTTTTGGGTTTGCCAAAAAAAAAAAAAAAAAAAAGTCATTTCAAAATGCCATTTGTGGCTAATAGTGTGGAGTTCCAGTTCCTATCTCTGAGCAGCAAAGAAATCATTAAAGTGTAAGAAGCATAGTCTCCCCTCCTTTTATCGTTACAAAATCCTCTTTCCTTTAGAGGTTTGCATGGAATGACCTCCTTTGGCTAAAAGACCCTTTTCCCCCTAACTTTATGGAAGGAAGGCTTCAGTTCATAAATACACCACCAGTTACACTAATTTTTCTTTTCTTTCTTCTCCCCCCTCTTTTCATTTAGTTTTCTTCATAAAACAATTACCAGTGCAAACATTTCATCACCACTGCTTCTCTACCCCCACTGCTTTTGTTATTATTATACCTTTATCCCCTCATCTTCAATCTCAGCCATATAAAATGCCAAATGGGATGGTGTGCATCAGTGGACTTGTTTCCAGTTTAATAAGCTGTAAGTGTCCATTTGTAGTGCTGCAGTACTTGATGGCACCTTACAGTAAAAACCTTTTTAATCTAGGCTGAAAATTCACCTCTGCTCTGTGAAGCTGGGCTCTGAACCTTAGAAACAAAACATTTAATTGCTAAGAAGCAGTAAGACATGAACTGAAATAAAGAGCAGTTCATAGCTAAAGCAGTCACTGTGTCCTTAGCTTATTTGGTAATGCGGATTTCACAAGGTACTGATGGATCCCTGGTTTTGGATTAGCTGTTTGGCCGATTTCATTACCTTGTTTGTCTTTTTTCTTTTAAGAATGAACTACAGGTCTGTGAGAAGGCATCTGGCTAACAGCTACCCAGTCCAACCTCCCAATATTCACCAAAGCAGGCACACCTGACAGGCCTGTTTTTCCCAGCATGAAGAGCCGTTCTGCCTCAAACACGTCTGAACAGTGGGACGTGAACAAGACCGTGAGCCAACTCTATGGATCCCCTCCACACCTGACACTAACTTTGCAGGCCTTTGAGACTTTTATTATGGAAAAAAAAAATGCATTCACTGGAAATGGCAATAGGACCATCACACCTGTCTCTGTGCATTTCACAGAAGAGCTTTTTGGGGAGAACTTGCAGTAACTTTCATCCTATCCTGAGACTAACACAAGGCTATGCCCCTCACATCTTTTGTGAGCCCCCTCAGACCAGCCTCAAGCCTTGAATGAAGGGAATAACAGAGTCAGGAATTGACCTGTCATCTCATCCATGGAGGCATTAGCCACACTATCTCTTTCTGTAGACAGACCTTGTTTTTTAAATATTTAGGTCTATCATCAGGACACACATGAATGCTTTCAGACACAACAGCACATAGCTGAGCATCTAAAAATCAGGATATGGGCACTCCACTAACATCTCCACATCAGAAACAAGATTTTGTCCAAAGTTGTATATTTTGTTAATGCAAATTTTGTAGAAAACTGTGTGCGCACGGGAAAAGATCAATCAGGTATTGATTTTGCAAAGGAAAATATGTACATGGGGAAAAGTGGCTGCTTTCTAGAGATTAGTGTTGCAAAATAAATTCAAATGTGTCATAACAAGATTTCTCACCAATTTTTTCCAGACTTAGTCCACGACAAAAACAGATACAGTTTTCATGATCCAATCAGCTTGAGAACAGATTAGGACCACACTAATATAAACTAAATTTAACTTCAGAAGTTTAAACCACAAATATTAATTTTTTTTCATAACAGCTTTTATTTGCATACTCAAAGGGAAAAAGGTCAAAACAAAAAATTACTTGTTTCCCAATCTTTGCTCATTTAGGGCCAAATTACCATGGGAAACATTTAGATGGGTAGGCTGTTTTGCTGTTACTATTCAGTGGAAAGTATGGTTCATTCACAATAATCTCTTGAAAACAGAGGCATGCAATAACACCTTCAATCTGCAGCATTTTTTGATTGAATGAAACATTGTTGGAGGATTAGTTTCTCTGTAGCAGAGAGCTGCTTTATGTTACTAGCCTTTGGGGTGCTGACTTTGGAGTGCTAAAGTCCCTACAGGCTTTTAGGACAAAATTGTCTATTTCCTGGGAAATGAATGTAGATTATGTATTTTCTGCAAGGAACAAGGATGGCAGAGTACACACACACACAAAATTACCCTTTGTTTCAGTGTCACATAGTGACACATTGGATTGTTCCATGAAATCACTCAAAAATGTAGTTAAGCATCTAATCCCAGACCTCTAAACTGAGTGAAATTCAGAACAAGGCCATTCGTCTGGGCTAGGTACGGCAGTAAAATATGGTATGGCATGAGACATCACTAAATATGGTGAAATTCCTTCAGCTACTCTATGAAACTAAGACAAGCAAATAAGACAAGTAAACACAGCATACTTATATATGCTTTTTTACTTTTTGTCTACTACTTATTTTGTTTTCCAAAACAATTTAAATGCTAGTACCATACAAACCATAATATTCTGCAAAATCTTTAAACATACAAATCATGACAAGGAAAAGCTAGATTTAAACATTTTGTACATAACTTTCTAGTATTCAATGTGAGACAGCAAATACCCTGCTACACTGAAACCTGGTAGTACAGTACTGATTCCTAGCAAACTAACCAGACTTCTTCACGAGTCAGCTACCATAGTGCCCTGTCCTACTTCTCAGTAAACATTTAATGGCAAAGTGTGGTAGTGAGGTCTCATATTACCACAACCTCATTAATTTCACAAAACATTCTGCAGAACATTTACTAGCATACTCTGAAGTATTATTTTAAATTATTTAAGCTGCACTACACTTGTCAAACAAATCACTAAATTACATCTTGTGATGCAGAATCCTAGATTTTTCACGCTGGTAGTGTTTCCCAGTTTCCTAACTGCCCAAACTAAAAATTAGTCTGGACTGTTTTTATACCTACCACACAGAGCAGTACAGCCCTGAGCTGATGCCTGGCTGCTCTGTAATAGCCTTGTATATAAGACAAAGACCCAGTGAAAACTGCATTAAATCATGGGTTGTTCAGCTCAACTAATGCTTGCCCAGTCTGACATATGGAGAAGATTACCTTTCCACAGGTGAGGTGGCCACCTGAGCTCTCAGTAGCAAGCTCTGGGGTCAGCACTGACAGAGAACAAGGACTTCCTTTCCCTGCAATACCAATACATCTAATAGAAATAGTAATATTTACACAATATATCTTGGTTTCATCAGTGAATCTCCAGAGCTGTGCCTCAGCAGCTCTTCAAGGTCGGTCTGCTGTGACATTAAAGGAAAGTCCATGCTGTCCCTTCTTTGCAAAGGTGATGGAGGCCTGCAGTAAGCAGTTTCACTGCAGCACCCTTGTGTTGTGTAAAGCCTGCTCAACAACACTTTGTTATTATATGTGGCGCTAATACATAACCACAACTGACAAGCAAGATGACTGCAGCTGCCAGTATCATTTCTAGATTACCACAACCAAAGCACTCACCATTTCCCGTTACCACAGTTTTTACCTGCTGTAGTAAATTGTAATAAAAATATTTACAGCAAGCTCCACTGGTCTTGACCACTCAGTTGAGGCACACAGGAGCCCACACATACACTACAGATGTATTTTAGTAATGAAGGGTGTAAGAAGGGTATAATGAAAGAACTTGTTTGCTATGTCATTCAGGGTACAGATTGAAAATGTCTTAAATTAACATAATTTAGAAAAATTAGGGCTATAGGTTATTAAATATCAACTTTGTGCCAGCAAAATTAAAGACAATAATTTATTTTATAACACTTTGAAATATTATATGGCATTTTATTTCTTGATAACCTTTCAATGTCTAACCCCATTTAATTTACATACATAGTTAGCAGCTCATTAATAGCTCATTAGAAACACCAGGAAAAACACGCAACAATAACAAATTCAGTGCATCAGAGGGGACCAAAATTCTATTTGGGAAATTACACAGAAGTTTCTGCTTCTAAATGACAAATCTATGGTATTTTGCCAGCATTAGGCCTGCAGGGCTCATGGTTATTACATGAAAATAGTAAAAATAACTCAATTTCTATAGCTGACTCTTCTTGTATTTATTTAGACAATACTAGAGGGCAATGTGCTGAGAGATGATTGCAGCACAAGGCAGGGAAGATGCAACATAATGTAAATATTGCCACAGGTAAGTGCTGCATTAAACACTGCACCCTAGTAGTCCATTTAGGATGATACACAGTTCCTCAAAATTATGCTTTTTTAAAGTGTTATTTCTTTTTAATTTTTAGATCATCTGCTTTATTGTAAAAAGCCAACGTGCATAATCTAAAGCCAGAGAAGTAAAAAAAAAAATTAATAAATGGATGTGCCAGGTCAGATCACAGCCTACATAGCTCAGCAAGCTGCCTTCACCAGTGGAGTAGACTTTTAAGAGTGTGTAGATAGTATTAACATCTTTCATTGGGTGTACCTTAAGGCAAATACCAAGTCCGAAATTTTCCAGGCAGGATTACTGTACATCTGGACTGTCATGCTGAATAGTGACTAAATGCACCTATCTTTCATGACTCTCTCTAATCTTTGGCACAGAGCCTCTGTGAGTGAGAATAAAGATGCTGACTACTTTCATGAAGCACTATTAGATCCACAGAGGGAAACTCAGGAAATATTGTCATCACCTTCCCATAGGACATTAGAGGGATCATAGAAATGAATACCGCCAGGAAACACAGCACACACTGAAACTGGAATATGGCAGAACAGCATAAATCTCAATAATAAATCTCAGATAAAATATCAAACTAGTGACACCCAAAGAGCTGATACAAGGGAAACTGAAGGTAAATGGGTCACAGACCCCACCTGCGAAAGTTTCCACACTGGAAAATAAAACATGCCTTTACAACGAGGATCTCAATTCCCAAATGGCAAACTCCATTGGTTTCTCAACTCACTGCAATTCACTTGCTAACGTACTCCAATAAGGATGGAGTATAGTTTAAATTTGAGGGTGGCCCTCTCCAATTCTTCCTGCCCCTCTTACAGTTCTCCTGAGAGAGGTATCAGATGTCTCTTGGTCCCTCCTCATTCTCAGCATAACCCTTCAACTCCATATGAATTCCACATGATCTCCAGGCTTTCCTTTCTGTTATACTAAAGGTTTTCCTATATTCCATAAAGTTTTGTTCCTGCCTCCCAGCCCTCTTTGACCCAATGCTCCCAAATCTTGGAAGATTAAATAGTCTAAAATGCTATCAATAAGGAACTCAGTCTTGTTCACATACCCTCCCCTTCCCTTGTATCATTTCTCCATTTTCCACTTGCTTATATTTAAAGTTTAAATAAACTTATTGCTAGCACTGCCTTCTCTAGTGGACATCCAATCATACTGGCCTCTTGCCACTTTGCCAAATAAATACATTGCTTATTTATTTCTCTTCCTTCCTGATATCTCTGTACCCTTTCCACTCTACCAGTTTGGCTTGTTCCTCTGTTCTCAAGTGTATTTTTCAAGTTAATTCAAAACTGTTTCTAAAAACCCAATCCAGCAGACTCACCTATAAAAAAAATGAATGCATGTCTACTTACAGGAAAGTCATGGAACCCAGAGAGAAAACTAATCTGAGCTACCACAATCATATGCAAGTGTAAACACATGTGCATGTGGATGATTACCTGTAACTTATGGGCAACATCCACCTTCTGACGCTCGAGTCAACTTGCCATCTCCCAGAGAGATACATCTTCTGTGGTTTTTTTTTTTCTTTCAGTCACCTACCAACAGAGTAGCTGCTTTAGCTACAAGCAGCACCTTAGGAAGGCCATCTGACTTACCTGTTTCTAAGCTGCTGAGACATCAATACATTTTCTCGTTTGTGCTCCTTTCCCACATCATGGGCCTTCCACCCGAACAAGACAACTCAACCCACCCTCAGCAATGGCACCTCTACGAGGCGCACGCTCAAGGTGACAGTTCAGACCCGGGCCCTGCAATCATTTCGATGTTTCAACCGGAGGTGATTCCTGGCAAGGTGCCCGGTCCGTACCTGCGGGGCAGCCCGGCGCCGCTCGGCGCCTCCCCATCCCCGGTGCGGTGCTGCCACCTGCTGCCGCGCCGCCGCCGCCGGCCCCGCCCGGCCCCGACCCGGGCCCGCACCTGCACGCCGGGACTGCCTCGCCTCCCGCCTGGCCGCACGCGGTTCGGCCGCACGGCGCGGCGGTGCGTTGTGGGCAGCCGAACCGCGCTCCAGCGTAGGTCAACAGCCACTTCGGTGCCACGTTCGGGCAGCCATTGGGGCCCGAGCTCCCCCCGCGGGGCCGCCTCGCTCGGGAGCGCGCGGCTTCGCGGTACTTGTGCCGCACCCCCGTGCGGTAGCGCAGGTTCTGAGCTACGATAGCTACTGTAGAATAATGATGAAAGTAAAAGAGTTAATAAATCTTCAGTGAGATTACTTGCCAAAGGGATAGTGTTAGCTTAAAAGTACTGAAAATGTTACAGAGGAGAATATAGTTAACCCTACTGAATGTAGCTTTTAAAAATCTTCATAAGCCATGGATTACTTCTGCTTCTGAATGTAGTTTTTTAAATTTTTATAACCCATGGATTAATTCTCCTTCTGGAGTGTCAATAAGTACCCCTGGCCAGTAAAATCACATTTAAGTGCAGCTGTTCATTCATTGATGACTCCTAATTTCAAATTAGTCTAAAAGTCTACACACATGTTTAAAATGATTGCAGTTCCAAGCTTAGATCAGCAATAAAACTTCTCAGGAAGGCTGGCAGATTTTTTAACTTTAGCTCACTTGATTTTAAGTAATAGAGAACAAATTAAAGTAGACTATAACCACCTCTGTGAATTCTCCCACTACCTTAGCAATTAAGGAGATGTTTCCTACAAATTTGTGTCATTAAGTGGCATCATAACCAAGCTTTAAATGCTGAAATCTAAAGTTTTAATAGAAACTATACTTTGTTATTTAACCAACTGCTATGCTACTGCTCATTGTTTACCACTCTAAATACTCCTCTTCTATATGTTAAGATGCTTCTCGTCCTAAAAACCTGTTAGTATCTAAGTGTAACTGCTGTTTAATGAGCTCCCAGTGGATCATACACAGGGCCTTTATGACATCTCTACTCCCCTCTTGCTCTAGTCTTGGTCAAATGATGAAACATTTTTAAAAAGCTGACAAACAATTGTAAGTTTTCTGCTTCAGTTTTACACTGAAGGCATTTCTTTCTTGCAGTAGGGGAGAGAAAAAAAAAGAAAAAAAAAAAAAGAATGGTTTCCATGGCCAATGTATGAAAGAGCAATTTCAGGTTCTGGCAAACAGAATAAATCTGTGCCATAACAGAGGATGACAATTTGTTGTAATAAAGGGAAGAAACCGAATTAACTGAGAAGTTAAGCACATGCTATATAATATAATAAAGCAGATTGATGACTACAGTGATCTTGCAGTTCCTGCCCAGTGGAAATCATGAGCACGTGGAAGTCTCTAAGGTGTCTCACATGCCGCGTTTCATTGCAATATGCTCACACACAGCACGTTGTGATCATTTGTGACCAAACACACAATACTGTGGGCAAATGTAACTCTTCATATGAAAGTTTCCCACATGGTTTTCCATAGCTAATCTCTTTTATGCACTTAAATATACCTGATATTCATGAAAGCCCTTAGACATCACAATTTTAGCCAAGAATACAGAGGTTTTGATCCATTTATTCCCTCAGTTTCAACAGCTGCTTTGGTTTGTGTGTTTACATCAGGAGTTTTAAGTGAAGCACCCTCTCAGCTAGCAAGCAAGACACTTCTGACACGTTGAAACATAACATCAGGGAGACATCTAAGCTAGCCACAATTCTTTCCTTGGGTAAGAATGGCCCCAAACTATTGCTGTGGAGCTTTTCTAGAATTGCACCAACTCACCTCACACCTGAGCTCAAAACAGACTGGAAGAAAAGCTAGTGACAGTGAGTTACATCTCGAAAATTAAAATGTACCCATCAGAGTCTGAATGTGGCTGTTCTCTAAGTAAATTTAAGATCATTTCTACTGTATGTCACCTTAAAGTACAATGTGGGGTGGGGGTGTGTAGAAGACAAGAGTGATTTCAGACTTAATACAGAGGGGAATCACATAAACTGGGCTGGGCACAGATCCATGCTCACTGTGTGCCCATCAGAAGTGACACTGGATGACTGCATTCCCATTACAAAATACATGCAGTGACCATTGCTCACCAGTATCCAGCAAAAGGCAGCTGAAAGCACATCATACCACAGGAGAAAATATAGCAGGAAAACAGCTAGGATAAGATGTCAAAAATGCTGAGGAATAGAGAGATTTAGCACAACAGAGATAAGAAAGGACTAAACTAATCATCTAGGCATATGAGATCATCATAATTTTATTCTTCTATACAAAAGCACTTGAAAATATGAAGTATGCAGATGTCAGTGCTTAGAAAATAAAAGCCTCCCTTTTAAAATCATTGATCTGAAGTGCATACAGAAATAAGATATACAATGGGGATCAGATATGTACCAAATTTGGTCCTTGTTCCCTGTTGCATATTTGTTAAGAGATTTCTTTTTATTACTTTTTAATTCATTATTGTAAGTGTAATCTCAGTCAAGTCAAATCACTTCATTAATTAAAAGGGATTGAAAAGGTCCTTAGCTACCGGATTCCGCAAAGGCCCAAAAGCTCAGGCCTGTTTACAGGAGGTCGTATTTCATTTGCTGCCTGTGTCAAACCAGTACCCATCAGGCCTTTGCTGGGCCCCAGAGACGCGCCAATCAATGTCTGCTCACTAAAGCCCCTCACATGAATCCATTTAAGCAACGTGGATGCTTCCTGTCGAAAAAAGAAATGGTCTCTTGGTATCTCTGATAGAAATTAGCCATGAATTAAGAGAAGCACAGTTGTTTTGGAAGAAAGCCAGAACCAGAATTAATAGGCCATCTGAGCCTCTTGAGTGTTGAATCCCATTTGTTAGCAATTCTTTATGAAAGGTTTCCCCTCCCTACACACCAGTTGTGACCAAACCCTGTACGCTGTCTCCTGAAACTAAAATCATTCAGCTAAATTTTAACCAGCTGGGAAAATATAAAAAACACTGTCTTTTGTCAAATGTAATTTTAGAAACTCGCTTCATATTTGTACTACAAAAACCCATTTGCCCTGTTTCCTTTAAAACATACATTTCCTTGTAACTTATCATCTCTCTGTGCTTAGCTGTAGCAGGACCACTGACACAGATGGAGTTGCACTAGACAGGAGTTTGGCTCCATATAATTTCCATAATTTTGGCAGAATCTTGTAAAGGCTTTCACTGTAAATTTAATTACTATTACCCCACGTGAATGGAATAATCTGTCTTGTTGCCAGTCCTCCTAGCCTCAAAAGCTATGCATTTAAGTTTAGCGGTAATGAAAATAAGGAGCTTTTAGAGATCTCATCTTAAAATGTTCTAGACCCCCACTTTTACAATAAACAATTTGGTTCAAATTTGGTTTACTAAAGTTAGTTGAATTTTCTCCAATATTTGGTGCCTAAGCATAGGAATTGGGGGTGGTGTGTGTGTGTGTGACAGGATGGGACACTATTTTCTTTCCTAAATATGGCATCAAATTCTGGTCTAAGTACAAAAACCTTTAGGTTTTCCTGAAAACAGAGTACCCATTTTTCTCAGAAAAGCTTGTGAGGACTTCTTGAGAGGGACATCTCCAAAGTCCTCTGTTGACAGCTAGGCTGCTCAATCCCCAAGTGAAGCTGAAGGATCTGGAAGCAGGCAGTGATGCATCAGGTGGACCTCAGTATCCAATCACATAGGAAACATTAAAAAAAAAAGCCCAAACACAACAACCCATCTAACCCATCTATGTTCTCTTCAACCTCCTTTGTTTCAGAGATTTGCTAGATTTACCTGAGGTATCATATTTCATTTTTCAGACTGTAGTATTTACTATGGTCTGTCTTTTTCATTCTATTCGTATAATCCCTGGAACGGTAAAACATTAATCGAGCCTGATGCTTTGTATGCTCAGGCTATGCAAATCAATAATTTGTTAATAATATTTATAAGCATATAATTGGGAATGTGACTGGTTTTAGAATCGTCAGCTAGCTCTAAGGATCTTGCTAGTGATAGTGAATACTTGGAGCAGTAAATGGGTATTTTAATCATTCATTCAGAACATGTTGATTTTGGTTATAGGGAAGGTTAAACCTGACCTTTATTGGCTTCTCTCCTGCAGAAAAGTAGGCAGTTTTACAGTTTTTTCTCTCTTGCAGATGTATACACCCCACAAACTTGCAGAACAGAGGACATAATTTGTGTAATTTAATTTATAATTGTGAACTGCTAAAAAATTTCTGGTTTCTCTAAACAGCAGTCAAGTGATTATTTGGCTACTTCCTGACATCTCATTTGTTCCCATTATTTTCAAAGGCCCTTTCTTAATTGATTATGTTTTGAAGAACAAATAGCAGAATTTTAACAAATGTCTCTGCCAGTCTTAATTCTGATTGCAGTATCATTTCATCATTTAGTAAGTCTTGGCAAAAATACTCCACACATTAGAGCACACAGAAGAATCTTGTAAACAACTAGTCTGCCAGGCATCAGCTCTAATTCATTTTCATTTGATTTGCATTGTCTGATTTCATTAACAACCAGAAGATACCCATTTCTAAACAGTCCACCATATAAATGTTTTTCTCTTTCTCTGAAGAAAACCTTACTATTTAATCATCTATGATCTGTTCATATATTTGTCATAAAAAGAAAAGCAAACAATTTACTAACCGCTCAAGGAGAAGGGAAAAAATTATCTATTGTCTGTCTTCATGTCTTTTTTTTTTAAAAAAAAACTATATTTCAAAGCTGTAATTGTGACTATAGAACAAGGCAATGCACACAATCCCATGGAAAACTAAGTATAAATCATCATTTCAAAGTACCTTTTCTCAGTGCAGATGGACCATCATGAAGACAACTGTCCTATACACTTTCACCTAATGAAATAGATTATGTAGTCTTCACTACATGGCCAAAGTGGTAAACATTTAGAAAGTTCTAAATTTTGCCTTAACTGCCTCACCTCGTTTTATACCATGAGGCGTAAACAAACCCCAACCTTCCTAAATCTCTTCTTCAGGTCACTGAAGTCTTTTCGAAGATGCACTGACTACTCTTACTGTGAAGTAAGAGGACTGGGTCTGAGTCTTTCCAACATCAGGTTGACACAGCCTAGGCAACAAATATGGGTAGACACAGGAGGAGAACACCACAGCAACAGGACTCCCACCAAGTACTGCATCAGTGCCGTCGAGTGCCTGTTCTCATCCTCACTCAGAAGAAAAGGAACTGAAAAATGCATTCAGTCCAGCTGTACCAGTATTGGCAGAGAGGTGGAAGGAAGATTTCTTAAGAGATAAACGGAGGCACAGGCTCACAGTGGGATAAAAGTGGTTTAATCTCAGTTATTTCCCAGAGCTCACAAAGCAAACCATGAAGGTTTCATGACTATTATTCCAACTTAAGGACAAGGAACAAAAAAGAAGAAATAGATTTGCCTGGTTAAAAGTTAAGAGGAATCTAGAAGTCAGATGAGCTTTTAGCATTCCCAAATGCCATCTCTCCCATGTTTGTCTCCATTGCAATGTCTGGTAGCCCCTCTCATCTATACGCTCAGTGAGACAAAGGTTCACAGAGCGCATGCACACACAATCTCTATAAAACACCTTGTTCTGGGCAACTGCTTTGGCTTGCTTCTATGAACCCTGAGTCTGGTCACAAGAAATCATCTGTCTGCTAAATGTACACTCACAATCCCAGCTTTTGCACAAGCACCATGTTCCAGCCTGACAACTCTCTATAGGCTGCAAATTACTGTACGTTTGTACTTTCCCGGTACAGTTTGTCAGGATTCTCTTTTATCTCACAGTCTCAAGCTAATTCTTTTCAAAGGGCTATTTTTGGGTTTGCTGTTCTTCCCCTCCTTCTCACCTCCCCTCAAAACAATGCAAAGGGATTAATTGATTTGAAAAGGTGTTGATGCTATTAATGTGGCTATTGTTTCTAGCATGGCTCTGACAATAGCACAGATCGTTGTTGCAGAAATAAATATGAACTAAGCAACACCTTTTTCAAGACATCAAGACATCAAAAGTACCAAAGCGGCTTAGAAGCCTCACTCCCAGTCCTGCCTTTTAGAAATGTTTACAGAATACTTACTGCATGCTTCTGCAGCAAAAGTAAAGCAGGAGGCATGCCAGGAACAAGTGTCACTTGTCAATAGTCAGAAGTGTTACACAAAGTAAAGATATTTCATGACACAAGCCAGTGGAAACCACAGTCTGCCTTTATATGGCTATAATCCTCTTGAAGGTGGTAAGTAGCACACAAAATGCACACAGCAAGTTATGGAGATGGAGCATTTAAAGTATTTTGATTTTAGCCACTTTTATTTCAGCCAAATACAAAGCGAGTCTGAAAGCGAATAAGAGGCTAAGCCAGTAAATGGACCGAAGAATACTCCCGAAGTCTATAGGGACTCCTTAGATTTCAGGTTTGTATCTTTTACAGGTACAAAGGGTAGAAATATCTTATCTATTTCAGAAGTAGAATTCCGATAGATATAGCGCAGTCTCCATTTCCTTAGCCAAATCAAAGGCATCCCCAGAAAAGACTTTTTGGTTTTTTTGTACTTTCCCTTTCAACAAAGCTGAAACATTAGAGCCTTCAGTTGGATCCTGTCTTTCCTGACAATTTATGCTGTGCTGAGGACAAAGCAGAAGAGCCCCTGAGCAACCAAATTTTTATGCATACTTTAGAGCCTGTAAATTTTGCTATTAGTCAAATCCTTCATAGTATAAGTGCAGACAGAACTTTAGAACTTTTATTACCATCAGGCAAGGTATGATAGCAAACATCATAGACACAGCTGTGAAGGACTTTTGTAACACTGGGAAGTCAGAAAATTCATTTATTCTACCTGCAATAAGCAGCACAACACTTCCCCTGTCTCCAGACAAGCGGTTCTGGAAGCAGGAGGTCAAATAAAGTTCCCAGACACTTATATCCTGCAAACCTAGTAGATCACATGCCAAACAAATTTCTCCTATGGTTGGGAAGGACTCTTCAGTATGTGATGAGGGTTGCCCAGCAGCCTGTGTGTACGTCAGGGCTCTAGCAATGCCTGTTTTCATGAAATACCTAGTAACTTAATATTTTAAGACCACTATGCTCCTAACTAACCACTTAATTCAAAATTTATTGGCAGGAGACAAGGTATGAGAGAACAAATGCATAGAAAAGGCTGTATCTACCCAGAGAAGAGTTCACAGTAATTGCTTCTCTAGGAATAAGAGAATAGCAGTGTGGCTGCCACCCGTGTCCTGCTAAGTTACTTTCTGAACTTCTCAGCTTTACCTCTTTAAAAGGTGTGACACACACCTTTGCATCCTTCTGATGACTGGAGTTTAACACATTGACTTCAACAGAGTCTTTCTGTCAGCACCATCAGTTGTGAACAAGAGAGGAACTCTTCAGAGAGGGAGTCACTATGGGCTATTCCAAGTGCTGTAGGGAAAGCGATATCAGATGAAGGTAGACCCAAGCAGGACTCTTCTCAAATTTCCTTTGAATCTCTCTTCCCTCTAGGTATTTGCACTCTACACTGTCCTATGCTAAAAAAAAAAAAAAAAAAAAACAAACAAAAACCAAACGAGAAAACAAAACAAAACACAAAAAAAACCCCCACAAACAAAACACACCAAACAAAAACCCAAAACAAACAACAAACATACACAAATGGACCTACTTATTGTTTGATTGTTATTTAAGAAGAAAGTCTTGTACCATGTGGCACTTACAGCCACTTCAAGGTCCCTTTACGCTTCCACGGCAGTTAAGACATTTAGGTACATATGAAGTGTAAGCCCTTCATTAATAAGGGAGTGTGGTCCATGGCAGTTCAACTCTAAGACCCATGATGTGTTTTGGGCACTTTTGCCACTGGAGCCAGACTAAGGTCCCAATTCAGCAAGACACTAGGAATTGACAAAAACTCCATTCTACCACTGTTCAGCAAAGCACTGACACTAACTCTTTCCACCCCTTCAGAGTTCCCAAATTGCAAATGTTTCCTACTCAGGTGTCAAAAATGCTAACTTCCCCACATTACCACCTAAGATGATGTTCAGGTTCACTGGGAAAAAAAAATAGTTCCAATGAACAGCTAAAAAGCAATTTTTCTTCTCATTAGCTTCCTTTCCCCCTTCTCCTTATGTTTCTTTGTTTCTTTCTCCTTCATGCTATAGCAAACTTTGGCAGCACTGCAGAATGCTGATGAGACACACGCTTACTGGGTGAAATCCCAGCAGCTATTTTTGGCCAATACCTGGCATGAACTGGCTCTTTTTTGAGGACTAAGGGAGTTTGCTTATCAGGCTGTCTCGAAAAGTTTAATGCTTCATTATGACTCACCAAAAGGCTTACAAGTTTTACAAAACTAACATCACATTAACGACAAACTCCAGCAACCCTTTAAGCACTCCTAGCAGTAAGGCACCAAAGTAACTCTTCCTTTGAGAATACAAAAAACATAACAAAAGCATTTTTATTCCATCTCTAAAAAACACGACACCACTGTATATGCAAAGGCCTTGTTCATTTACTTTGTCACTGTTTTTTCTTTTTTGAAAAGTGTTGGTCAAGAGTAGGGTTATCACAAAAGGCAATTATACAGTCTTCACAACATCGTATTTCCAACTTGTCTTGACTTGTCACAGACCTCTGACTGCCTTGAGAAAGGCCTGTCACTCTTGATGTCCTATCCACTGTGAGAAAATATCCATCAGCACCCAAACTGAAGGCCTGAAATATATTTCATAGAATGACAATCATTTAGGTTGGAAAAGACCCTGAAGATCATAGAGTCCAACCATAAATACATGCTAATATCTAATTGCAAAGCAATGATTTCATGACATTTGAGGCCTCCTTACACCTGAAAATTTACAAACCGTTATTCCAAACCCACTCCTTCTACTTCTGAACATCAAGACTCAAATTAAAAGAATTTATTCCATTATACACCTAAACAGATGATTCAGGAAGTAGCTGAGTTAACTTTAGCAGTGATTGCATTTTTATGTTGCCCAATCTCCAATTTTTTTATAAGAGGGGAAAAATTTGGAACCATTGGCAGATAAGGTTTGCTAAAGGTGCCATTTACCACAAAGTTGAAGGTTGGAGTGTGGGAAAACTGGCAGCTCCTATCTAACCTTTTATGACTCCTATCCTACGCAATCCAAATAGGACTTCAGAAAGAAAGAGAATAGAGGAACAATCTGAAGATGATTTCCAGAGACAAAGAAGGTAGGCAGACCCCATTCACTCATCTAAAAAGAGGCTTCTAACCCTTTCCTCCTGGCTTTGAAAGCTGCTTGATACCCCATTCGCTTCTTTGGCATCCGAACCAAGTCCCAGGCTATTCCTGCCACAGGAAGGAACACCTCACTGCTGTGAGCTCAGATCAGGTCAGTTTCACTGTTTTGCTTTATTAACCTGAGGAAACACAGTGGTTTAACAGAGGGAACTGTCAGCAGGGGAATGTGCTTCATATTCCCATCACCTCATTTTATGAAGTTTAGTCAGCAGCTATATCAGAGCCATTTTAATTAAATAGGTTGCTAAAAGATCTTCTTTTACCTTGAAAAAGATGTGGTTGGGACTTCACCTGAGCTGAAAGGTTTGAATTTCATTAGGACTTTAAAGTAGGGTCTTTTTTCCCTATCCACATATAACTAACACCCTTTGGTCAACACATCAATACAGCTATTTACATAAAGTATTGATTAGAAGTCATTATAATCACAAAATGTTAATCACACCAATTAATTCCCAATTTGTTTGTACCTTAAGCTTGTTTGCTTTCAGTACAGAAGGTTAAAGCCAGAGTGAATCAGTCTTGGCTTTCTCTCTGGGGACAACTTTCTCTACCCAGAGGACTCCTATCCTGTAAATAGGAATTCTTCTGCATGACCAGGATTTTCCCCCAACATTGTTTCATAACTTTCCTTACTATTTAAAGGTATGCCATAGGGATACCAAACCCTTGGTTTCCTCATCACCAAGCAGGTTCCTTACAGTCATTATATTAATCTGTGGTTTTGTAAATAACAGAGAACAAGAATATGTTCTAGTGTGCCCCAACTACCAGATGGAGGAAGTGATTCTGTGGGACTGGTGCAAACCGAGAGAGCTGAGCAGGACTGAAGAGTCAGATCCTGCAGTGTTAGTGCTCTAATTCTGTTCTCCACTTTCCCTTCTACAGAAATTTAATCAATTTGTGGAGACACCTTGATTCCTGCAAC
The DNA here is from genome assembly GCF_015220075.1 of Falco rusticolus. Taxonomy (NCBI): domain Eukaryota; kingdom Metazoa; phylum Chordata; class Aves; order Falconiformes; family Falconidae; genus Falco; species Falco rusticolus. Next base: position 7,805,049 of record NC_051196.1, read on the forward strand.
ATCATAGCTTCTGCTCCCACGGATGGCTGTGCCATGTTGACCCTAAATACTTCAACCCAATCCCATGTCATTTTTTAAGGGTGTTAGCAGCGCTTTTTTCTTATTTCCCAAGGAAAACAAAATTATTGTCATGTCCCTATTTTCCCCTCATTTTCATCTCATCTTTCTCTGACTGTCCAAGCAATTTGGTTTCCCTCTTAACCATCAAACTCTAAAAAAAACCCAACCAACCCAAAAAAACACCCTTTCTCTACTTACTGGCACATACGCTTCATTAAAGCTGCCTTTAGCTTGAGATCTTTTAAAGGAAAGACAATATAAACTGTATATAACGTAGTCATTGCTCACAGTTGACTGTACCAACAAGCACAAATGGGAAGAGGAAAATTTTGCATTTTCTTTGCACTGTTAGGTACAAAAAAGATAGCATTATTTTAATAATGTCAGATCCACAAACTACCTGGAAAGAAGGAAATAATATATAAAAACCCTGTTTAATCCCTTTGGGGAAAAAAAATTACCTTGCACTACACAGATCTATCTAGGAGCAGCATGCAAATAATGTGTGCTCACTGGAAGCAGATTTAAAGTTACAATAGTACCACTTATGGCATGGAAGTTAGTGCCACGTGGGCACAGATAAGTCCCCTTTCCCATCCCTTTTCTTCAGGCACTAGTAAAGAATTATTATCTTTCTAAAAAAATATTTCTTGGATCAAAATACTTGGTGTGCAGTATTTAAGAAAGTATTATAAAACTCTGTGTAAAGTGATGTTATTGCCTCAAGTTAAAACAACAGGCTGATTCCTGAATCATTCAATCCTGATTGCTGCAGTGTGTGATTTGGAATGGTGATACATCCAGGTGTTTGCCACTACCTGAGTAGAAAAATCACTTCAGTGTAATGTGGCGGACACCTGTAAGCCCTTTTGTTAAATGCACCCAGAGATCAGCTCATGGAGGATAACTTTCATGTATCAGGATTGCAGAATTCAGAATACAAAACTTTTTAGTATCTCAGAGCACACTATTTCTCCACCAAAAGCTAAGATAGTATTTGTCAGCTCCATGCAGCATACCTGCTGTTTTAGCAAGACTCACTACTGATCCCTCAAGCCTTTTTTCACATTTACCCCAGACATTAGATATCCGCACAGGTAAGTCTCCTCTATTAACCAGTATAAGAAGCTGCAAAGTTCAGAAAAAAACGCTGAAATGAAAAGCAGCCATTAAAGATATTCTGAGATGAACGGATAACTTACCTAAACTCAGACTGAGCTCCTCTGATTTTCCACATATGGGTCAAATAAAGAAAATGTCAATGTGAGAGACAGTTCTGGAGCTTAATATACCCTTCTGAGATTATCAAAGCATTGTAATATTAACTCTGCTGAGGAATAGTTTGGAGTTTGTGCTTACATAACTCAAAGAAGTCACAGATCAAATACGTGACAAAGTTATGTAACAACAGAATACATGTAAAAGTTCATGCAACGAAGAAAGACTTAGAACGGAATAGCTAAGACATCAGTAGAACAACCTCTAGTTAACATGGTGGATACAACAGGAAAAAATAGTTTCTATAGGTTTCAAGTTCAAAGAGTTTTGTTTTTAAACCCAGAAACAGATTAACAATGTCTTGTTCTGCACTAAACTTTGGAAAGCTGTCTCTCCTAAGTTAACCAGCATTTCCAAGTAAAATTAGCTACTGAAAGTCACTTGTGATAAAGGCCTGTAAAAAAAAGATTGCATAATACCAGAACTCAGAACTTCCTGACAGCTTTAGCTTTTGTAGTAGACCACTGTATTTTAACAGCTAGAAAGGTAAAGGTTGTTTGGGGTTTTTTTTAAGGTAAAATCTCTTTGCGGACCACTGTATTATAATTACAGATATCTTTGATATTAAAAGGCATTTTAAAAAAATCTACACCCACTTTTCTCTCCATCCCTTTCGAAGGGATTTAGTGGCTCACAGAAGCCATCTGGCTAAAAGTAATTGAGCGCATAATCCTTTGCAGTCACATCCATGCCCCTCCAGCACCATTTCTTTAAAGATGAAAGTATGGGGATCTGGCTGCAGGCCCAGTCAATAGGGGACAAGCAAGTGAATAGGGCTGACAACCACACAGCCTGAGGCTGCATTAACTACTCGATACCTCCTTTTATATTTCATTGAAGAGCAATGGCAGCAGCTGAGGAGAACCTCAGAGCCACAACTCCAATGGCACTGGAGAAGAACAGTGAGAACTCAGGCTTGAAAGACACATCTCTGTCCCCAGGGGCTAGAAGATTTGGGCAGGAATCAAACCTATTCACTGAAGGGTTTTGTGCTGTTACACTCACTTGTTTCTGTGGGAAGACATTATCTGCATGAGAAGCACCCAAAGCACCAGACTATTAATATCTTCTCAGCACTGGAAATCATGACCATCCATCACAGGATTATCAAAGACTGGTTTATGAATGAGTCAGACTACAGACCTAATATAATTTATGAGTTAGGGCAGACACGGATATTTCATGCAGGTCAGACAAAAAGAGCATACGATTTTCTGTCATGATCATTTATGAGGTCCTGACCTTAATGTAACCTCTCTTCACAGTGCCTATGACTTGTTTTCTTTGGTAATTCCCATGAATTAGCTTTTTTGCTTAGCTGTCTGAACTAATTTTTATCACATGTAAAAGCTTTTTCATGAAGCAACAGAACAGCTTTGCTTCCTACCTTTAAAAATCTCTCCTTCTTTTCCTGTGTATTGATACAATTTCATAGTGAGGACAATTTTACATAAACTATTTTCCACTCCACTGAACGTTATGTCGCTTTACATGAATATATTTCTTGGTTGACGCTAAGGCAAAATATTGCTGTAAATGCTGTATTTTCATAAATGCTATTCTTCAACTTTTTAATAGATTCATTCCATGCATACTATCAATACCAAGTCTTACTGACGGACCTGTACTAAGCTGCCAGCATAATCTCCTCTGTTGTCCCCAGAGCCTTCACCCATGAGTCAAAGGGAAAAAAAGACAACCAGCTCTTCTGTATTTTAAGGCAATGAAGTGATCAAGGTGGAGGGAGATGCTCTGATGAATTGAAAAACTCGTCAGTAACACAGTGGGAAACAGGGATTATTTTTGTTTGTTTTTTAAAAAAGCAGTTGAGATAATAACAACACAGGATGGCCAGATTCAGAACCGGCTGTAGATATGGGTCAGTTAAATAGCAATACATTAATACTAGGTCCAACAAAAGTATTGCAGCTGTGAGTTTCTGACAGCATATAGCATACAAGAAATCCCCACGATCATAATGTTAATAATGCACGAGATGAAAGACAGCATGACTTTACCAAATTTAGACTCCTGTTAAGTATCATTTGGCTCGCATTGCAACATACATTTTGTTCTCTTCTACATTAGTTTAAATCTAAATTTTGAGTAATTGACTCCAGGGTTATATTCTTCTAAAGGAGACTAAGATCAGTGCTGCCTAGACTTGTTTCTGGAAAAGGCCCAAGAATACTAGCAATAGCTGCATATTTTATTATAGCTTTTCAGCACGTTGGGAGCAATTAAACAAAGTGCATTAAAACCAAATGCAGTGACTTTGATTCTTCATCAACACATATCTAAACCAAATTTTTCCTTGGCTTTTTACAATTTGTGATTATTTATATATTCTCATTTGACTTTGTCCATAACCAGTAGTAACTAATAATTGACTAGATATATACCTTGTTAGTATACCCTCTATGCCTTATCACTCCCCTCAGCATTTTTAGGGTTTCCGAAATAATACAAAGGTCTCCCTATTTTTATAAAGGTATCCATTATTACAGAGTCTGAACTTCTGAGATGCAATTTTTGTCACTTTCTGGAAATAACAGACCCATAAAACTGTATTTTCAAGCTAGGTTATATTTGTTCTGAGCCACTGCCAAATACCACATACTGCCTTTAATCATCTAGCTTGTACGATTATGATAATACAAACTGAGGATAGGTTCAGAGACAGTTCTGTCCAACTTCCTGTTTACCATGAAAACTGTCACATTTTAAAAGCAGTACCAAAGTGGTTCTGCTAATACAGCCTCATAGCAGGAACAAAGATCTTGGGAAAAGATTTTGGGCAATTCCTATTCCATTTTCCTAGAAAGATATACCTGCTTATTTAATTCAAGACGGGAAGGATGTCTGCTTGCAGCAGAGTTTTGCAACAAGACTACATATCCACAGAGACTACAAAGGCAATAGATTCTTGTATTCTTATTTGAGTTACTACTAAAGTCAAATCTTACAAAAGGCATTGGCTAAATATCAAGGAGTTCAGATCTCCAGCTGCTTTTAGTCTGTGTTGCGTGATGGTTTACCCAAGCCAACTGAACACATGGTCCTCTGTGGAGCTGGAAGCCTACCATATATAGACAGGGAAGGAAAGAGACAGAGTGCCACAAAGCAGTCCAAATGCATTTGATCATACTTCTTCTTGAACTTGCAGTCTTCTGTAGTTTGTATTTGCAGTTCAGCACTGCAGAAAACACATGACCTTTTAGGAAAGTCTTTCGCCTCCATTTTTAAAGACTTTCAAAACATGTGATACAGGAGACAAGTTACAGTAACAACAGCAGTCAGTCAGGGTGTGAGACATTTCATAAAAACCAGCAAGTATCTTACTAAAGCCTCCCACTCACATGAAGTTTGGGACGCAGTTGTTATAGCATTCTTATTTTGCTTTTTAAAGCTGAGGCTCCACCTCACAAAAATAATAATAATTTAAAAAAAAATTAAAAAAGGAAGGGAAACATATTTACAAGAAGCATCTGCTCCAGTGTTGGAAGACCAAGAAATCCTTGGTTGTGGATGCAGCTTGGAGGACTGCCTATAGAGGATTAAGTAATCTGCATAATAGTACCTATAACATAGTGTTATTTTATTTCTTAAGCAACATTTGATTCCTTCATTTATGAAAAATGATAGCTCAGAGGCATTTGCTGATGGGATGTTCCGTTTGAAAGTTCCCTTAAGGTGCTGTGAAGCACCAGTACGGCTGCTGAATTGGCCTGAAATGGAGGAGAAGGGGAGTCATTAGCAGTAACTATGCATACTAATTAGGCAGTTACTGGCACGGAGGTAATGTATCATCACCTTGACTTATTGCACAGAAAATTTCAGCTTTTACAGTTTAAGGTCTCCATCATCTCGCTTCATATGATCTAGTGCTGAAATCTTTACCCCTAATTAATACTAGAGCTGCAGAGAATCTGAACAACCTGCCACCCAGTGAGTATATTTTTATGTCACTATTAAAGCCATTATTCTGGGAACAGTGTGTAGATGTGCAGGCTGTGGGCTTCTCTGCTGTGGGGCACAAATTGTTACTAGGGCTTCAGAGTCATTGTCAATATTCAGCTGAGTATGGATCCTAAACAGTGCTGTTGCCAAAGGGCTAATCTGATCCTAAAATACCCAAGAAGAATGAATAGCAACATGGGATCAGGAAGTTTTATTTCTCCTAATTTGGCATTAGGGTAATTAGTATAGGAATACAGACTTCAGTTTTAATATCCACAGTCCAGAAAAGCTATTAATAAATTAGAGATGAGAAAAGCCTCAAGAATAATGAAAATTTGAAAGATACTCCATCACTATGTACAGCTGAATCTGCACTTGAACAAGAGAAGGTTAAGATGTAAACTGTGATAGCAGTCTGTAAGTACATAAATGAGGAAGAAATTTTGGTAATGAATGTCTTCAAAGGCAAAAGGCAAGAAGTCACAGTGTTGGGAAACCAAAATTAAACGTAAGTAGACAAATAATAGAAGTGAATTATATTTGAGAGCTACTTTTTATTTTAATAATATTGCTAATAACCAGATATTGGATCTGACCAGTATCTTTGGATCTTCAAGGGTTTCTTCCTCCCTAGCCATTTAAAAATATCTTTTCCAATAGTTTTCTGTACGTCAGAGTTCTAGATGAGTTCCAACCTGTACCTTACATACAAACATCTTTGAATCTTTCCATTGTCCTATTCATGTAATGCCTGCTGGCATCCATTTGCCTTAGTTTTACTGCAGCCATATAGATGTTTTCAAGGCTTACCCCCCCCCCCCAAAAAAAAAAAAAAAAAAACAAACCAAAAACCAAAACCAAACACCAAAACCAAACCACATCTTAAATCCTTCTCTAGACAGGACTGCTGCAAAACAGCTCTAATGTATATTCCCAGCTTTGGTTTATCACTCCTAAACATTTTTCCCTCTGGTTGTTTTTAATACATTTAACATGTTTACACAGGTAAACATGTTTACTTTAAATTCTGGTCTGCATTGAGTAGTTTTTTCAGTGGGAAGTGACCAAGCTCAACATTTCCCTCTTTCTCCCTCAGCTCACTATTTTATAGTTCTTCAACACTGGTACCTTCAGCAAAACTCAGGTGCTTTGTCTAAATAATTGTAAGCACACACTTTAACTTGCTACTATACTATTATATATCACAAATGGAAAATTACTTCAGAACAAGAAAGCTAGGTTTTCAAACACTGGCTTTTGTTTTTTGCACACGATTATTTGCTGGCACAGTCTATCACACACAGATGGCTAAATATATGATTGTACCTCACTATAATTTACAGACGCACATTAGAGGCTTGGCTGAAATTATAGTCCTAAAGGTCTAACCTAAGCCTCAAAACCCCCAGGATATTTAGAATTAGTACATTTATTTTGGTGTATTATGTCATTATAGTATGAGACAAACAATATGCAATATTATCAGAGTTCATCATTCTCAAGCTCACAAAAGGATGCATTACTGATACAATGTCAGTCTTCACTGCGGAACATTCTTTGTCAAAATTTCCTCACTTTCCCTATTTGATGCTCGTGACCATTAAAAAGATTTATAAGGTAAGAGTCCTCAGTTAATCAGAGGAAAAGATCAGTATGTAAGTTTGCTCATTCATTCTCACTCCCCACCTTCCTACACCCATCTCATCTTTGATGATGCAAAGACAAAACACTATTGCTGGTTTGTTTGTTTTCCTCCAGTTTGCTTCCTGGTAATTTTATTTGATTCCTCTTAATTTTTGCACTGGGAGAGACAGATGGGGAAAACTCATAAAGGAGATCTTTACAATCCAATCATTGTTCTTAGGTTCTCTCTCCCTCTCCCCTTTTAATTATTAGCAAAAAGATCAGGCTCCAACTAGAAGAACTTGTAAGTGAGTAAGCACAAAATACCTCCAACCTTCCTTAGCCATAAGACAGACTGTCTTTTGATGCAGCTGTATGTGGGGCAGATGTGTAACTCATAGAGCCCAGGTTTGGTACTTGGTGCTTCTACACTGTAAAAATACAACTTAAATGTTAGGGGCATGTGCAAACAACTATCCTTGCCATATCTGCCCTAACCCATATTACCTACAGCATTTATCTACTTTGAAAGGAAGCCTGCAACATAAGTAATGATAAAGGAAACTGGAAATATGACCTCCATCAATCTACAATACATGCAAATGCTTAATTTAATTTTTCCATCAATTTCCAAATGAACGAGGCTTATTGTATTGAAAAAATAAAACCAGCTTGCCCTTTGACTTCATTTGAGATTACTCTTCCACATTAACGTCCTCAACAGCATTTCTTGCAGGCTTCGGAGGAATTAGATGAAAAGCATTCAGATGATACACAGATGATATTTTGTTTGATCGCTACACGTTTCCACCCACACTTAAGGCCAACAAGGTAGAGAAGCATTTAAAGTAAGTACACATTCAAGCATCAGCACAATATGCCTCAAAGAGAACCGAAGGCATTGGTAGTAAAACCTTATTGAGACGTATCATCGAACAAGAATACACACAAAGATCAGAACCTCACTTCCAGCATGCGCAGCCTACATAATACATTGGTAGCCTTGTCTCTTCTGCTAACAAGCTTTTCATATTTAGTGTTTCTGAAGAGAACCATTTAATTAAACACAGAGATTGAGAGGCTGTTCACTACAATCTGAATCTCATTTTGTTTTGCATCCATTGTCAATGAACATAAATTGTAGAGCTATTACAGATAGAACTCCGTCAAAGTTTCACACTGCTTAAGCAAAGCAAAAGGGAGTTTAACTACACACATATCGACATTGCAATCAGCGAGGATATATGACTGGTGTGTACAGTCATATATGTGCTAGGCTTGATCAAGCTAATTTCATCAACAGAAGGGAAGACACAGTAGAACAGGCTTAACGCAAGTTTAGGGTAGGCAGTAAGCCAGCCGGATATCCAGTAAGCCTGTAGAGCCTATGCTGCTGCCATCCATGCCTCGTGTGTACTAGTTGTCAGAAAGATGGTAGCAACTCCTCAGCCCTTAGGAAGGATCTGCACCATTGTCCTGGTTTCAGCTGGGATAGTTAGGTTTCTTCTTATTAGCTGGTACAGTGCTGTGTTTTGGATTTGGTATGAAAATAATGTTTATTAACACACTGATGTTTTAGTTGTTGCTAAGTAGCCTTTACCCTAAATCAAGGACTTTCCAGTTTCCCATGCTCTGCCAATGAACAGGTGCACAAGAAGCCAGGAGGAAGCAGAGCTAACCCTAACCCAAACTAGCCAGAGGGATATTCCACACCACAGGGCATCATGCTCAGTACATAAACTGGGGAGAGCTGGCTAGGGGCCACCAATCATTGCTCAGGGACTGGTGCATCACTTGGGGTTTTTCCCCTTGGATTTTATTCTTCTCTATCCCTCTCCACTAAAACTATTATTGTTGTCAGCTTGTGGTTTTTTAAAACTTTATTAAACTGTTCTTATCTCAACCCACAGGCTTTAACTTTTTCTGATTCTCCTCCCCATTCCACCGGGGGTAGGGTGGCATGGGGTGGGTGAGCAAGTGGCTGCATGGTACCTAGCTGCTGGCTGGGATTAAACCACAACAGCCCTACACAGACTACATAGTTGCGGGGACAGGGGGACAAGGAAGGAAGAGGGCTAATTGACATCAGCTGCCAAGATGTGTTTGCTGATCAGGTTGGGAAGACAGTATCCAACATTCACCTCCTAATATACGTCTTACATCAGAGCAAACAGGAGGCAATGCAAGAGCCAGGTGTTTGGCTTAGTGTTAGAGCTTCTCACACTGGGAATTTCCACCTAGCTAGGCAGCAGATTTAATTCCTTTGTGTTCATCAGATTGAATGTAATGACATGTTTTGCACAATTTTTATCCCATGCAGACAAAGTGCACCACATTTACTTGAGAGAGACGAGAGAAAAAAGCCCTCACGTTAAAGGACTGATAAATGGAACGGATGCATCTTTTGACAGTCCAGCATCTGGAGGCATTACTATTTCAATATCTACTTTGTCTAAAGTGTTTTGTTTAAAAAATGTAATTCTTTCTCACCTCTATAAAAAAAGGCAACACAATGTAGCAAATCATTTTTACAGATTCACTGCTAAGCATGCATTTCAGAATAATAAATGACATTCAGAAATGAGCCTGGCCCCAATGGTGGTCAGCAGCAGATGGAAGGGTAACAGATTCTACCTATAATGTCACAACATAAAATGGGAAAGTCAATACATGTGAAAAACCAGAAGGTAGCAGTGATAGCATCTAGAGCCTTCCATCACCGCCATGTCACAAAAGAAAAACTATAGGCCACAAATCTTTTGAAGTTTCAGTTCCAAAGTTAAACGCAGAGTTTGACCAAGAGTTTAGAGAGATTAATTTAAATCTTTCCTCTCATGGGAAGTGAACCAAATTCCAGTACAAGGAAACCAAAAAAAGTTAGCTTTCCCAAATGAACACATCTTGCTTGGCCTAAGGAATTGGGCAGGCAAAGCCTCGTATAGTCAATTTACACAGCTCTGACTTTTTACTCAGCAGACTCTTGTTCTCCTTCATTGCCCATGATTTCTCTAACATCAGTAATGCCATTAAAATAACTTACAGGAAGTGCAAAACTGAGGACAGCATCTATTGGCAATGTCTTTCTAACCCTTCCAGGACACATTAGGCAGATGTGTGGCAAGTTGTGACTACAGAGAATAAAAATAAAATGGATTCCACAAAGCCTTTCCATCAAAATTATTTCTTTAAGGGCACCAGCAGAGCTGGGAACTGCCTCAGATTTCATCAAGCAATACAGTTATTTTCCAGCATGTTTTTTCTAAGGAAAACAAAATTTAAGAAGTGAGCACTTTCATTTCTTTTTTGCATAAGTCATTCAGTTTTATTTGCCTGCCTAGCTCCAAGCAACACCATTTCATTCTATATAGCCTTGAGCTGCGTATAAGCCTGCATACCTTTACCCATTTTTGCTACTCAGACACTCTTCCTCCACTGTTTCCCACTGTTCTCAATACAATTTCATTTTCTTCTCGGTAGTACAGCCCTACCCAGCATCAATGCAGGATAGCATGGTGTTCACCAAACAGTGACACAGTTATACTGTGAAACTCTTATTTGAATCTCAAACAGCGCTAGGCCAAAACCAAAACTCCTTTTAATTCAATGTAATCCATTTAGGCCCTTCAAATACAAAAGCTTTTTTAAAAAAATGCTTTTACCAATCCCTCTGCCTTTCTGGTCTCTAGCTCTTCTGTATTCACCCTAGTTTAGGAAGATGCCCAGATAAGCCTTCCTTAACTTGCTGTTTTTGCTGTAGTCACGGTAAAACAGTTTGTTTCACAACGCTGTTCTCACTGTTTCCAGCAAAACGTTTTCAGATCTAGAAAGCAGAGCTGCTGATTACCAGACTTTCCCAGTCTATCATTCTCAGTGTTCCCTTTTTCCTCTGTAAAGGAAGAGCTTATTTCAGAGAAAGGATACCCTCTGACTGAGAACTTGGAAAACACCATACAGAAAACTGTTTGGTGTTAGAAAACAGAAACAGCTGCCACTTCCACCAGCACAAGGTACTAATGGCCTTCAGAGCAACTCCACATCAGAATAGAGAGCAGCTTTTGTTTGAAGACCTGGGATACCATATATTGTCAGAGGCCCTCAGATGCATACAATTCATTGCAGCAGAATACTAATAAGAGTTTATCACACTTTGAAGACTACTATACAGGAATCAAAGCCAGGCTGCCTGTGGTCATTTTACACACTTGAGCCAGCTGTTATCCAGTATCAATTCAGATACTTAGGTTAAGGACTGATGGCATATTTGTAATATACCAGTGAGTCAAGCACATTGTAGGTAGTAAAGACTGAGTCACTGTTTCCAAAACAATGTGGTTTTTTCTTCAACACATAAAAGGAAGGAAATATGGTAACACTCTCTGCACGATTATCGCACTACGTATTACTACACATGGCAAGAAGAAAAATCAAGATTATAACATGCCTTTTGGTCCAGAAATCTTCCCAATGACATTACACAGCAGTGTTTTAGAATCCAACACTGACAAGAAGTCACAGAAGCAACTACAAATGCACTGGAAGGATACTGAGATGAAATTTCTTTTATTAACGGTATGGGTAAGTAACTGGTGTCAGGAAGACCAGCAAGAAACCTGACAGGACTTGCAACATGAAGATGATTGACCTCTGATGTTCACTATTCCGTTCCACGGCCAATGACACAACACTACATACATGATAGTAACAAGGGAAACAGAGCTGAGTTACAAGTTCTTTCACAAAAACATTCTTCCATCTTCAATTAATGTGGCCTCTTATTACATCAAGATACCACCTACTCTTAATAAGAATAACTGTATATTATCTCAAAAGAGTTGTTTTCAAGTTACACCCACATTTTTGTGTGTAGGGAAAGGTAACAACTACTCCATCACCCAGGCTCCTTCTTCTCCCCAAGGAAATAAAAAGCCCTAAGCCCTATTTCTGTTCCCAAGAGATGGAAAATACCGTGCAACATGCTCTCTCTCTTTATTCAAAGCATTTCCCAGACAACTTCATAGTACAATCTCTTTTCCGCACTGACAGCAATTAGTCTTTTCATGTTAAACAGTTTTTGAAATAAAATTGACCCACAAAAAAAATTCAGCAGAGGGCTGCAAAGGTGTTCTCCACCATTTTGCTAAAAACAGTAACCATTTTCTTTTTCACTGCAAACTGCAAAATCCTTCACTTAGAAATGTAAAGCAGAATGTACAGAGGCCTGAGTCAAATCAAGTATGTTTTAAATATTCTTCTTCCTAAGGTTTAATAAGACTGAATTTGTAACATCACTTCACAAAATGCAATTAATTTCTTAATTAGGCAAACTGAACACTCCTAGTTTGGAAGCACCCATGAGTGTACACAGTTAATCTCAGACCTATTTGCTTTTATTTAGTGTCTTTTATCTGCACCTTTGCTTTGGCTAGGTAAACTCCAAAGGTTTTATACTGATTTTTTTTTCTCATTTTTTCACTCCCACTAAAGTAAAAGATGACAGGTAATAATATAATGTGTGGTGGAAGGCGAAATGCTGACAGACATTGTGTTACTTTGCTTCAATTAGGCTCTAATTACTTCTTCTCTTCAATTAGAAAATCACATGAACCAATTATGCCAGATAATGTGTGCTTATCCTATTCAAACTGCACAATGGGTAAGGTCTATTCACATTGATTATCTTCAATTTATGCTTTTAGCCTTTTTTTCCCTTCTGTCTGCATGGCCCATTACAGCTTTAAAGTGGAAGCTCTTAAGCAGTTCACAGTATTATGATATCATTCATAACAATTGTTATGTTTTGATGGAAGAATAATTTTGATGCCTTGAATGCAGAGGGGAAATATCTCTTTGGATTGAACGTATTTCAATTTTGCTATTTTGGTTAACAATATTCCCATGGTTTTTTAAATAAATATGATACAATGTGGTCTACTGTTAATGGACAGAGCTGAGTGAAACCATTGGTTCTATGGGAACAAAGACAGATTTCAAAACCAAACACAAGGTATCGAACACAAGACCTGATTCCTCACTCACTGTCAGCGCAGAGGTATCCAGTCCTAAAAGCCCTATCAGACCTCATTCATGAATGATCTGCTGAGTGGAAGGCAATCAGGAAAGGTAAAGTGACAAGCATAAAACCTAGAAATGAGGAAGTTATGAGAATGTTTTCCTGCAAAATAAAGGGGGAAAAACCACAATGTAATTACTCACCAGTCATAGAACAGTTCCATAGATCTGGATGAGCAGAAAATGCTGAGAAACGATGCTGAATACTAGGGGCATCTTAAACAATCTCACCTGTTCTTTTATAGATATTTAAGGGATTCTACTGATAGATGGTTTTATCTATCCTAGTGCTCAGCTGAGGAATTAAACTTTCTGTACAAAGCACCTTAACATCCATGTTAAACTGTGGGGCCCAGAACCCCACACGGTTCTGTTCTATTCATCTAAGCATCATCATTAAGTGAGCACTGGAGAGGAATCAGTAGGGTAAAGTTTCTAATATAAGTGGGACAAATCTAGAAGCATTTTTTTAATATTCAGAGCAAGAGCCCAGGAGAGTAGCTTAGCCTAGGCAGTTAACTTCTTCATGGGTATATTAAATGAGATTATTTTTAACATATCGGAAAACTTTTAGAATGGAATTACATTGGGAATTAAAGACCCAAAGACTTTGTTAAATAACCCAACTTAGGATGACACAGCCATTGAGATTTTTGCTGACTAACTTTCTTTCCCGTACATAAGCAATTAAAGCTCTGATTTGTGAATATGACAAACATAAATACACACAAGGTACTGCACTCTTTTACATGTGGCATACATATATTCCCTTAAAAGAACCCTGCACAAGAATAGTAAAATGATACTGCATAGTGAAATAAAAACAGGGCAGAAGCTAAAGAGTTAAACAAAGGCAAGTTATTTTCTATAATGTTATGAACATGAAATATGTATTTGTCAAAATGTAATTACAAAGAACTCTTTATATTTCATGACACAATGAATGCCATAATGGAAGTTCAAACATCACAGGGAAAATAGTTACGTATTACAGGCAGAATCATTTTTCATTGAATCATAACGAAGAGATGTAAACAACTGAAGTACTTGTGAGACCCCACTATTCTAAGAAGTTACTGCAGAATTATACGCAGTTTAGGTAAGACAAGTCTGTGTCAAAAAACACCTGGTTTGCCTAACAAGATTCTCTGTCATCAAAACGTTTTGGAAAACTCAGCTTTGAAACTTCCCCTCCCTCCATCCTACATGTTTTTGAAGTCCAGATCTAGGTCCCACTAAAGTCAAGGTCTCTCAATCACCTGCTTTCTTTGACAGCAGAAGGGAAAGAAGCCAAGTGAGGCAGTTTTATCACAAAATTTTTACAGTGGCAGAAATAAAAAAAAAATAAATTAAAATATCATATGCCAAGAGACTTCCAGTCCATCTGCCAGATCAAAGACTGGAACAAGTTTAAATGAGGACCTAAACTTTTGGAAGCTGATGTGAGCAGAAGTATTTCTCATCACCATCTTCATGCAACCACTCAAAATTCAGTAAAATTCACAGTTTTCCTGAAGTTCAAGAACACTTGTCTAGCATTTGAGTTATAGAAGTGACAAAGAAATATAAGTTAAATTTTTTAAGATGCTTTTTGCACTCAAAAAAATTGAACAGATTTGGTTTTGAAGACTAGACTTTCATTTCTCAATGGCTCACACTTCTGCATCTGATGGACATTAAACATGCCAATTTGGAGTGACTACAAAAACTTTAGAACTGTTTGCACAGACTCAGACTGAATTGATACAATCACCCCATCTCTTTTTAATAAAAAGAGTAATTTTCTGTGAATTATCTTAAGAGTCAGATGGTCAAGCCAATTAGTTTTCTCTGAGCTTAGACACTTTGGCTGAGAGAAAGGTAAGGAAGGTCATTATTTGTTTTAAGTATGAAGGATGCTAGACCACATAGAACTGGTAAACTTGATTCTCTCATCTAATAAAAATAAACCACTAGAAGTAACAACTTCCAGTTTCTGTCATTATACTGGCTTCTATCCAGAAGCAGAAATAGCAGTACCAACAGTTCTGTGAGTAGGTTACTTTACTGCTAAGGAAAAAGAAATCCTTCTCTCTAATCCAAAGGGCTGCATTAGTGGAGGGGTCATACAAAAAGGGCTTCTATTGAGTACAGACATGCTCTCACCTTAATAGAACTGCAACTTCTCTTTATGTCTCTTCAGCAATATTATGTGCTCTCCAACTGGTAAGAATAAGGAGGAATAAAATTAGACCTTGCCTATACTTGCAATTATTTGGGGCCAGGTATGCTACAGCAATAAAAACAAGGCCAGAGACACGAGGTAAAAATTCAGCAAGGAAGAAGTTTCCAGGCACACAAAAAAAGTAAAGAAACACCAAATTTTAAATGTATGTGTGCAAATTCATTGTCTCTTGGGTATTCATGACAGTTTAGAAATGAAATGCAGTTTATGAGCATGAAGTATTCTCATGGTTGGTTTAAACTACTGTAAATGGCATTTCATTTACCCCTTATAAATACTACTTTAAAACAATTATGACCTATAAGTAAATGCTTTTACTTGAAATGTTACTTTTTATGGCAGGCACTATACATTTATCATTCACCTCAAATATTCAGAAATAGATTACAAGAAAGGCACAACTAAAATATTTTCCCCGTGGAAACAATTCAAGTACGGAAGTCTCTTCCCAGGTATCACTTGTTCTTGATAATGGTGCAAGAAGAACTTTTGCATACAAATGGAAACAAACACACAGAAGTCAACAGGGATCAAGCAGCACAGCAGGGAAGCAGACACCCAGAAGAAGCAAACAACAAGATGTGAAATTTTATAGCATGCACGTTTCCTAGGTTTAGATATGAAAAATCGTTTGAAAGACTTGTTTAAAATTACAACTTAACTGAAAACTCAGTTATGCTAAAAAGTCAGCTTTGAAATTAATTACTTGAAATTAGTTTTATCACTAAAAGGAACAAACAGGTTGATGCAACTCAGCAGGAGAAAAAAATGGGATTTTTCTAGGTAGACAAACTCTGCAGTGATCAATCAATCTAATAAAGTAGCAGATTTGGTTTGGGGGACTTATGTTTAACAATTACAATTATGGAACTGTAACAGTGATGAATAATCTGTGTTGTGAATACAACAGTATTGTATTTTTAAAATATTGTATAATTCCTTTGATGATTTTTCTGGCTATTCATCTATTTTATAAATCAGCAGGAGGCTTGACAAGATGAGAAAAAAAAGGTTTCTTCCTGCCTAGATTTATGTATGCTCAGTTATATTCATTGTTAGTGCTGTTCTGAACAACTTACTCATTGATTTATGCTATGTACTCTGTAAAACCTTTTTAATGTTTTTATGTGCCCTGCATGTATCTCTTGCTTAAAAAAAAAAAAAAATTGAAGAAGTTTCAGAAATTGGGTTCAGCCCAAAAGAAGTTGTATAAATTGCCTTTTTCCTAAGTTTAAAACACACATATATTCCTTGTTCCTAACCCTCAGGCAAGTAAAGTTAATGCCAATGCCTTACATCATAGGTCAACTAAACAAAAACAACCAAAATATGTTTTAAAAAAGGCAAGTGAGAAAATGATCCATGCCTTTGGCAAGTCAAAAATTTCCAGTGCCTCTCAGAATTCTGCATGTATCCCCTCAGTCTCACTGAAGACATCTCTCAGATTGTCAATTACATCTGCTCTCACATGGACAAATGATGAAAAAGGAGGCGTGTACATCACTTCATCAAACAAGCTTTGGGTATTAAGCCAAATTAAATACAAGTTCACATGCTCTAAGACTATTTGGATTTCTGCTCTTCATTGCTGGAAAGGTTAAGGGCTTTCCCCTCTTCTTCTCAGAAAAGGGGACACCGGAAATAAACCAGTGTAATTCTCCCTCTCTCCAAGGATTAGGCCCTGTTTCCCTCTTCCCCAGCAGTAAGGCAGAGGTAACAGGATCTAAAGGCTTCCCTTCCATGCCTCTCTCAGCAATAGATGGGCTGTCTCTCAATTATTTCCTTTCCCACCCCTGAAAAGCAGCTGAAAGTTAAGTATAGGGAAGCAGCAGTGCACTGTTGCTAAAAGTTGAAAGGAAATAACACTCACTCTTTCTTTCATAATTATACCCATTCTAATGGATTAAAGCAGGTGCCACTGCAATACACCACTCACTCCCCTGTTGAGCTTCCATCTAAAGTATTATCGGTCCCTTTCAACGAAAAGAAAAAAAAAAAAAAAAAAAAGAGAGAGAGATACACTTAATTCCTTAAATAACTTTTTCAATTTCTGGGCATCTAGCCCAACCAGTCCTTAGTGCTATTATAATGCAAGTAATAAATGATTATTCCCTCTCCACTGACTAAGAAAATGATTGTTCCCATTTCACAGTTGAAAAAAAATAAATGACTACCCAGATTCCCCAGAAAGTCTCCTTGAGCCTGTGAAGTGCCACAGCCACAAGATCTCTTTACTTCTTTTAAGGCATTGGGTGACTTTCCCAATTCCTTCAGAAATAGGGCATGCTACTGAAGGAAGCCACTAGAGAAAACAGAGCAAGTTTCTGGAAGAGACTGTTCCTAGGAGCTCTCTGGCTGGAAGCTCCCTCATGCTCTCAAGCATAGAGAGGGCTTGCATTTTTACACATCTGATACCTGGAGCAGGTATGCCTCATAGCAGAAGGCTAGAATCTCTCGCACAAGAGTGCTCCATGATTGGGAACTTGAAAGACATGGAAGTAGGAGCACTGAGGAATAGACCATAACACATAAAGGGATACTACATGTTCGAGGTTCTTCACTGTAATAGCAGAGGCAGGCTTGCAGCAATGCAAAGCTTCTTCCCAGTAAAACTGCAGTCCAAAGTCAACAGCTAATTCCAAGTAAAAGTACTGTGGGTATCACAGCAGCTGGGAGCCAGTATGAGGAAGCAGGTAAACCACAGCCAGAAGATGCTGGTAAGCAGCTGTTAGTCTAGAAGCACGGTTAAAATACGCTTAAATAACACCTTTCAAAGGCACTTAAGGTTGAAGAAATTTAAATGCATCAGATCTAGCACATAATGACGTGTGGTTTTGTTGAGGGTTTTTGAACTGCATTTTGGGTCCACCTCCTCAGTGGAAAATGAGAGACTAACAATACTGCCAATGTGACATATCCCACACCAACAGAAAAGAACACGTTGGGAACAGCTTGCCTCAACACATCATGTACATTGGACAAGGTAATGTTGCACACTATGTCCACGGTGCTGGCCATGTCCCCAGAAACCAGCGTGCCCCACATGTTGTGTGCTTCTCTTCTCCATTCCGCATTCACCAGCTCTTACCTATGTCAATCTAGTACCTGTGATGCAAACACCACCGCACTGTCTCATTGAAACACCACTGCCAAGCTCAGGATGGCAGAAAGCAGCAGCACCCTCCCAACCTGCTCCCACCCACCCACCCACGCCCAGTGCATTAAGCATCTCAATGCAGTACTATTCCCAGTGCCATCACTGAACCCGGCAAGCAACAGAGCTCCCTCACAAGCCAGAGCAGAGGAATACAAAATTGTAGACACAGAGTATTTTAAGAAACAGCTTAATGGAAGTTACCAAGGGATGTGAATCCGACTTTATAACAAAGAGACATGTACCGATTTGAGTTTGAGCCCAATTCCCAGAATGACATTATCTGTGTAGTGTTAATTCTTTATTATTCAAAAGATTGCTAACTGTTCATATCTGCACAAATGTGTTCATGCTTCATTCATTCCAAGTCAATAATAATGGATTCTTACTATTGATTATACATGAGCCTTTTTGTCCCATCATAATGAAATTTTAATGTTGATGGTCCCCAAACTATTATTTCAACCTAATAACAGTGAGACTTGACAATTACCTCGCTCTGCGAATTGCAGATAGAACTAATAAGGTCATCCTTAATAACTTTTTGTTTACCTGACATTAGGTAATTTTATAGTTATTATGTATTATTTTAAAGTCAAAGGAGTGTTTTGCAAAGAAATGTTGTCTCCCTGTGGAATAAAATATGATCCTGCCAGGAGGAAGCCTTTCCCTTGCTTGCTCCCTGACCTGCGCTGTGGTACCTGCTGCCATTACCTAAGCCACTCAGCCCAGGGGAGAGGAGCACAGCTCCATAGCTGCAGCTCAAAAGCATTAATCACAAAAATGGAGAGCAGGAAAAACAACAACAAAAAAGCAAGAATCTTTAAATCTTGAAAAAAGTCTGTAAAGGAAAAAATTTAAGAATCAGCAAGGATAGGACTGCTAGAGACACAGTATTAGCCTGGTTCAGTGACCTGGTGTGTTTCACATGGCTGTACATACAGCATTGGTGTGGGGCTGTCCTCAGGACCTTTGTCTACTCTCTGACCACCAGCAGCCCATCCCAGCACCCCACGACACCTCCATCACCGCCAGACAGCAGTGGCTTTGGTTCCCAAACCAACCCCTTCCCTAAATTACCTGGCACTGCTCGCTGCCCGGCCTGTCACCTCGCTCTGCTCCCACCACGTTTGCAAGGCAGCCCTGCTGCTGCACTTACTGCCATGAGATCCCCTCTCTCACAGCAGCGGGACTGCCCTGCGACCAAACCTCCGCTTCAACAAAGTACACACGTTTCCAACCCTTATGAACCTTTTCTGAAGAGCTGCAGCAGCCCTGTCCTGTCACGGGCTGTAACCGGGCCTCAGCCGCTGACGGGCTGTGCCTCTCCACAGAACCTTCCACAGCCACCGCGGCCGGCGGGGGAGGGCTCCCCTCAGGCGGCTGAGGGAAAACCCGCTCGGCGCCAAAACCGGGCTGCCCGCCAAAAGGCAGAGGGACAAGCCGTGGCCTCGGGAGTACACTTGGTGAGGGAAGAACCTTTAAACTGAGAGAAATCAGCAGCAAGGAGACCATGGCGAGGCTTCAGAAGCAACTCTGAGCTGGCCAAATAACTGCCAGCCGCTGGGGGAGAGAGCTGAAACAGAAGCAACAGCTGCAGGAGGGCTCCCAGCGCTGGGCACGCAGGTACGGAGCAAGCAAATAAATGGGATTTGAACTGATGTTAATAGAGTAAATACACGTGTAAGCACTCTCAATGTTATTAGGTTAACTATGCGTATAAGCACTGTGACAGTCTGAGCTTAAGTACCTTACCAGGGCTGGGTTTCCACACAGATATCCCCAACTCGTGGTTTTACTACAAAAGAAGCACTCGTGAGTATGAACCTGCCTGTGCAGCAAGGCAAAACAAAGTCCTTAAGGGTCTTTTCAATTTAGGAAAGAGAATTTATATGGAAAACACTTTTCTGCTTGTTCTGGTCCCTGTGTGGATGGCAGGTTGACTAAACTGAGAAACCTGGCAATAAAATTGTTTCAGGAATGATGAGGGATCCAGGTGAGAAAGCTGGCAAGCCTTGCAAGGTACTTTGTGGGATTCCCTGATTCCACACGTATTCCAAGCAAATGGCCCCACTTTGTTGGCGGAGACAGCCCTGCTTGCCATCTTCATGGCACTGGCACAATTGCTTGGCATTACCCTATTGCTCGAGATTGATGGGTCAAAAGGAATGATTAACAAATGCTTTCAATAAACAGCACTTTTGGAGCAGGAGACAGAAGAATAAACTAGAATAATCATAAAAAAAAGGTATACCAAAGCTAAGACCATGTTCTGTTGTCCAGTCTCATGCACACATGTTCTTGGTTAACTAGCTTTTTTAGTACTATGAAGATCCCAAGTATGACAGGGATACAAATGGTGGGAATAGCTATTTCCAATTGTTACAATCTGCTTCAATTACTGCATTCCCCAGACATACTGAAATAGTCAGTTTGGTTTAACCCAAGTCCAGTCAGGCAATTTTACATGGTTAAAGAATGCATCTGAGAAGGGGAAAAAACAAGTACCAAGTCTGTAGCTGGACTTACTGAGCCAGAGCATCCATGTCCGCCACTTCAGTATATAGCACTGGTTATGCAAATGACAAGGCAGGGTTTGCATTTCCCTGAATTCTGTTTTTTTCATTGCTTTATTTTCCAACTCCTCTTGCACACGACTTCTTTCATTATACTGTTTGAAACCTAGGCAGTAACCCATGTGGCTAATCTGTACCCATTCGTTATACTCAGAAATTCCTACTAAAGAAGTTCCAGGCTCCTCAGCTACAAGTTTGCAGGACTCTGAGAACAGCGAAAGAATATCCACTCTTATCAATACCTCTAGTGGAAATCTACCTTTTCTGCTAAATAAAACATTCTTGTAATTCAAAAAGTAATTCCCACTCATCGAAGAACCAAAAAACCTACATGTCTAGCTTTCTACAACAGAAACTTGAAGGCTGTTCAGAACAACCACCCTAATTTTATGGTCATCCTTGATTTTGCAACAAGCCCCAGTCCTCCTTATAGCCGTTGAAGTTGCAGCTGTGCCTTGCTGAGAAGACAGCATAGAACCTTTGTACCCTGTTTTTCAGGCATGCCAAGGGAAGATAAAATTACACAGGTATTTTCCAAGGACATAATTCCATACACATCTTACAAATAAAGGACTCTAAAGGAAACCTGACTTAACTTTCAACTCTGTCCTTTATTTTCTAACTCACAGGAAGGTGTCCAAAGCTCTTTTTTGTTTGTTTCTTTACAAACTTGCCCACAGCTTTAGCATTGCTAAGACTGCTGACAAGAATTCAAAAACACTGTGACAGGATGCAATACTGCTCAAAATCACCCAGATTTGTCTCAAAAACAAGGTGAAGGCTCTTGAAGGCAAGAGTCACAGCTTTTACGTCCTTCAGCTTCTGATGTTGCTGCTGCAGATCAGTACAAGGAAGGTGAAATAAGCATCCTAGGTATGAAAATCAGCGTTCTATTTCTGATTTTCTGCACAGCACAGGCTTGCTTTGCCACTGCTGCTCGTGCTGCATTCTGCGCAAGAAAGGAGAGGAAGCAGAAGTCTCCCCAAAATGAACTCAAATCCCCTGGTTTCCAAAGATAAGAATATAAGCTTTTTTGTTTAAAAAAAATACAAACAAATGAATGCCCAAAAAACAGCCAAAGAAAACAAACAAACAAACAAAAAAAACCACACAAAAGAAAACCCCCACACCATACAGTAGAAATGTTAAATTTGTTATAAAGCAGCAAATCAATGTTTCCCATACAGGGAATACTTCCGTTTTCATGAAACAAGTTTATTTCATGTGTATTAGATTGAGAACCTTAGATTAAAAGACCTGAAGCAACGGGTCTAAGCAGTGAAACTCCCAAATAGAAACCTGGATATGATTTTGCACTGAACGTGGGGTGAAAGAAGAGATAGGAGCTGAAAAAACAGCACGGGGGCCAGAGGGGGTGGGGGCGGACACAAAAACAAAACAAAGACTGTTTCGACTTCCTGAAGAAAAATTAGGGCTTATGGCCCCAAAAGAGGGAGAATATCTGGATGGAGGTTTTCCAAAGTATTCCTAAATTCCTAAAATTAAAATCAAAAGTTATTTAAAACCAAAAGTCTCAAACTGAAACACAAAGTATTCAAAAAACAATAAACTGGTTTCTAGAATATTTTCCCTATTCTCAAAAATATCAACAAAATTAACAAAACTGAATGAGCTTGCTCGACCCTATTCTCACTGCAATATATGAAAGCTATAATGTACAGAAAATCATAGCCAAACCTCTCTATGTTTTCAACATCACAGATAAAAGAATTACAAAAATCCCTGTAGTCATATATTGGTGTCCAGATTTCTGAACCGTTTTTTCTGAAATAATTTTAGAACATTTGTGCTGCAAGGTTCTTTTTCTGTTTTTGAAATTTGCGATAAATATTACACCTACCGGGAATGTATTTTCATGCAAAAGTATGTATTACTGAAACCCCATTTATCATACTCAAGGGATCAATATATTAATAAAAGTGAAAGTGAAAGCAGAAAGCTGGTTAATTATTGCCATTAACAGAGCAAATGGACAGGAGAAGGAAGTGCCACTGTTCAAACCATACCAATTCCATACAAGACAGAAAATTACTTCCAACAGGAACTGTTAAACATCCAGTGGACAAAACACACATGCATAGTACACTGCTTATAGAAACCACAGTACACCACACCAAATCTGCCTCAACTGTCATGAGAGTAAAGTGCCTCAGAAGCAATCTAATCAATAGCTCTGCTTTTCTGCAAGCACATACTCTGCTAAAGCAAACTTCTTAGTAATAAATAGATGCTTAATGCAAATTAAGGACAAATACAGCCACCTTAATAAACACACTTACTCCCTCTTTAAAGATAAAATGCAATAATAAAAAAAAGGCACACATCTAAAACTCAGGAGAACAAGTTTCCACCACAGCAATTATACAAGGGGAAGTCCACTGCTGCTCTTATTAGAGAGTCCCTAATTAAAGGCTCACACATTCCTGCGTCAAATTAATGAGGTACATTTTGCTTCTTCTAAAAAGCTGCCCGGAGTTTGAGCTATGTGAAAAACTTTTGGTTTACTGATTACATAGGGTTTGCAAAAGTTACAAAATTATCTTAGACTTCAGTAGAAATCCAGTCTGCTCGGGACATGTACACCACCCGCTGCCTGCCCAGTGTCTGTCTACTTTGCAACATCTGCCCTAACAGCCTCCAGACACTGGGAGGACTTCATTTACATTTGAACATCCACATTCACCACTCCTGTAAAGATGCAAAATTGATGCCACCTCCTGCTTTTTTAAGGAAATGTGTGTGCTCATATGCTTCACATGAAACTGATTATTTGTACATAATTTTAAAATTCCCCTACAACATCTGGAGGTCCCAGTGCCATTTGTTAGTTGTAAGTTTGAGAAATAGATTTGTGTCCCTCTCAGACTTTCTAGATATTTCTTTGCACTGCTGACCTTTCAGGACACCTCTCCCTCTGATTGTCTGTCAGTGGGGAAGTCGACTCTACCAGTTCTCGCGCACCCTTCCAAAACACTCTGTACTACCCTGTCACAACCCCCTCTCACATCTTATCAACATTTCTAGCATTATTGACACCTCCCAGGAGGAACAGCCTCACAGCCATTACCAAATGTATCAGTATTATGATATATAGTAAATCCTGAGATCCACAGAAGCACTATTTGTGCACAACAATTCTTTTTCTAACTGCCTTGAAAACCTATCTCCTTGACCTTGACCACCTCAAACTGATTGTGCATGGGTGTTTCTTGGACCAGCACCTGCCTTGCACAGCAGAACAAGGTTTTTGATCATCCCTAGCATACTCCTATAGTATGCCAGAAACTGTAGCAGAATAATTATTTTTTTGCTGTAATTTATTCTCTTCATTTTCAATTTTTAGTCAGATGAAAAAAAATACAAATACTTTTGTTCCATAGATCATGTTGGGATTTTTAAACATAAAAACCGAAACAAAAAGAAAACTGATGGTCTAGGCAAATTATTTTGTGAGAGATTATGTCGTATTCAAAGAGCTAAACTCTCTCCGTCCCCCAGTCCTTAATCATTTGAGCTCAAATTTGTGGTACAATTGCATATTATATTTCTTGATGTGCCAAAGATCTTTTAGAACCCATCATGTATGTCACCCAGTTGCTTCATTCTGGTTACTTTTTCTCTGGGGAAAAAGGCAATTCCAACCACACTGCACTGACCTCTGAAGCACAACAGAAATGTTAAAAACTCCTATTAATTACTGAAAACCTTACTTCACCTGCTACCTACAGGAACATAACAACATCTGTAGGACTCCCATCCAAAGCTGTCTTGATGGTGGGCTTGGAGACAAATCTGGTCAGCCCTTGGCAAGAGTTAAGGCAAGCACTCCACAGCAATTGCTTGTCAAAAGTAAGGCACAGACTTATGACAGATGATGCAAGAGCTTTTAATAGGATTGGAGTGACTTTGTTCCATATTCAGTTCAACTGTAGCTTCCTCAAACAACTAGTTTCTTACATACCTGAAGTGACAGTCACTCAAAACACTTTTGAATCTGGTCCTCAGCATTCCTAGGACTTGATTTTCATTTTAGGAGTAAGTCAAGACAAGCCTTTTGTGTTGCAATCTATCTGCACCTGCTGTCTATTAGATCCCCTAATTATCCTTTGTGTTAGAGAAAAAAATAAAAATAATAATGTTAGGGATCAACAACACTGAGAAATTCTGATAGTAGTGGTGCTAAAAGAAAATGGTGCTCAGCTTTCAGCTAGCCTTCTGCAGCATAGTTCTAGTGGACCCCAGGTTTTGGCCTCACAGCAACGTTGTCCATTGATTTACTTTACAGTTGGCCCATTAGACTATATTTTAGTTATTTATATAGCACTTTGGAGCAAAGTATTGGGAAAGGATAACAAGGACACAGCAATAAAAAAAAGTATAACAATTAACAATGACAAAAACTGTGAGCCAATGACTGGTGGCCCCAAGGGAGGACGAAATATTAAGCTGACATGAAAAGGCATCAAATCTATGGATAAAATGCTTTTAGGAAGTTGGGATAAAAGAGGCATTAAAACAAGACATTAAGGTGCAAAGAACAACAGATTAACAAAAAAGGAAGATTCAAACTATTGGGTTGAAAAGAAAAAGTACAGTAGGCAATTTATAAGTAGCGTGCAGAGGGATTTGGAAAAAAAGATGAAAGAAGAATAAAAGAAAGGACTCCCTTGGGAAAAATAAGAAAGAATCTGTTTCTGTCTAAGCAATTGATTCAAGAAACAAGTCAGAATTTGTCATTAAGATAGAAAGATTAAAATGAAAGAACATCTTGGGGCACACACAGTGCATTGGGATGTTCAGTTTCTGGATCTGCCACAGACCTGCATGACCTTGGTCAAATCGCACTCTAACATTCAGCTCCTGTCTTGCAAAATGGAGATGCTAATGCTTTCTTTCTAATTTACATTTAAATAATAAGACAGCTATTGGTGTATATCCACATACTATCACAACAGCGGCTGTTGCTCAGGCCTCATTTTAGGTGGGACATTTTTGGAGCAAACAGTGACTACCTAGACAGTGACAAGAGATTTTAAATACGCCCAGGTAGAGAGAGATGATTGGGGGTGGAGCGGTGGGGTTGTGGGGTGTGAATTACACAATGGAAGTAATTTTAATTTTGCAGAAAAAACAGGCACTGACCTCCCAAAACCAAGCAACAAACCCATGTACCAGCTAGTAAAGAAAGCTGATTTATTTCATCCCTCCAAGTGAATGTGTACCAGACTTCTGTTTCCTTGGAAGCTACTTTAAGGGCTGATGCTTGACTGCAGTGTTTTACTTATCCTGAGACATAACCTTAACAGGAACTGACAGAAAACAGAGATGCACATCATCCCTTTTCTCCTATCTAAACACTAGCTCCACTAGCCTCCAAAGTTTAAGGATCCTTCTTCCCCTTTCACAGGTATATCCCTCAATTCAGTGACAAGGAGGTCTGCTGTTTTAATGTGTTTTATGAACTTGCTAAAGCACATTTTTTAAATCTGGGCAAATCCACCTCCACTCAGCACACCATTAACATAGCCCTGCTAGCTATTAAAGAAGATAGTAAGAAAAAGAAATCACTGAAATGGCTAAGGAAGAACAGGTATCAAGCTGCCTGTATTACTCCTAAACTGGCTGACAGTGTTATTTGCCAGCACAAATTATCTCTGAGTAGTTCTGCACATCTGCAATTTTTCGTACCCGCTTCTCCCCCCACCCTGTTCATCCTTATTCCCATCAGAAATAGCCCAGATTCTTTAATTGACAAGAGACTGCCCACAGTTTGACATTTTTGTGTTAAACTAACAGTCACATTACTTTTTCATTTTTAAAAGGTACTATTCTTGATCAGCGCCAACACACATACTATTGAGTGCCTTTCAAAGATGGCATTTAAATATTGCTAATGGAATTTCTTTGTAATCAGTCCCAGAGAGTTTAACTCTATCACACAACAAAGCCTTCCTAGCATTTGCCATCAACTCAAATAACAGAAGATTCATAACTAACTCTCACTTCAGTTTTTGTAAACATGATAAAACAAGAAAGTGACTTTTCAAAAGAAAGCTTGTGAGTGGTGAACTGGTAAATCTCATCTGGAGATGAGCAGTGTTTGAGGAACCTCAGAAGCCTTTTCTGAACATGGCAATTAAAATAACAATTATGCAAGGAACTCAAACCCATTTGGATTTCTTCTCTGTTGTCAGGCTCTTTCCTTTGTTGACAGAGATTACTCTATTATTAACCTTACAGCAGATGCATACTGCAGCACTAACAAAAGTGGTTTTCAGGCTTATATTCTTTTCCTCTTACTTTTCAAAAATAATCTGCTTATTACCCACTCTTGAAGTGAACATGTTATTGAAATAAATTCTGGACAAGGACAGGTTGGTGGGGTTTATTGTAGAAAACTGCCAACCAGCTTCTTTAAATCTGCTTTTACTCAAGAAAAGATGAGTAATTTTTTTTAACACTCCAAGAGTCTGTTAGCCTAGTTTGCATATAGTAGGAAACCATTGGCTTCATCTTGGGTAACAGTACTCTAGGGGTCACAGACCAGTGTAACACAATTGGCTGTACCTTCTGCAAGACAGGGACTTCAGCATTTCCCTAGTTAATTCTTTCATACATTTCTCAGCCTAGCACAGCATCATTGATAAATACTGATGCAATGGACCCTCTGTCCACCTGTGCAACAGATAGTAAATCTGGTGTCAGTGCAAAATGCAAGTTTTAAATCCAAGGCAAATTTATACATTGATTTTTTCAATAATTTTGTAGGGAAGTCAGACTGCCTTATGAAGAAGTTCCTATGCTGAAGTTACTAGAACTATCCTCTTGTAACCGAAAGCTGAACCTTACCCTGCATAGAGTATGTCCTAATAAACCAGATGAGCTGTCCCTGTCCACGGCCCACACCAACTACACTAGGGAAAGGAGAGGAAACTCCTTTTTACCTATTTGGAAATTTTCTTACAGTGCCTTGCAAACTGTGCTGGCCTGACAACATCCAGCCCTTGGGAAAAGGTATCCCATCCAACCCAACTGTGGATTATTTTTTTTTTCATCTATACTGATGTCTAATCCACTTTTTCTTATTTAGCATCATGGACTCAGTAGTATGCCACGTCAATGGGATCCACAGGCCAAAACATCCTTTAAAAGTTTATTGTCTCTTGGCTTCATCAAAAGTGGTAATGAAAGAATGATTTAGGGCAGAAGGGACACTAGAAAATAGTCTGGTCCAAGTTCCCCCACTTCTCAAAACAAAGCCAAGTTTGATGTTCATTCAATGATTGCTATAGGTGTAAATAAGTGTTCCTAATTTTCTATGCCTCTCTCGTGACCCCTTAAGGAATCTGTTTTCAGTTTCACATGATTAAAATATTTACCCTTTATGCTTTTTTCATGCCTCTGAGTACTTTCACTTTCTGATTTATCTGGTACTTAGAGTGGGAACTGATCACTAGGAATAATCCCTTCCAAAACACACAGAGCAGCATACAGCGCCTGATGAGCCAGAGTGCCTCTGTGATGCTTCTACAGCTATCATTTTTCTCCTCATCACTACAGCCACATCTCACTGCTTTCAATATTGTTGTGTTTTGTTCTACAGGATCCTGCAGGTTATGCTTTACAAAGATAACATGAGCCAGTGGCAACACTGCCTATAATCTCCTTGTACATGACAGCAGTGCTTATCAAGTCCCAATCCTGGACAGCCAGCAGATACATAACACTTGATTTCACAAAGGCTGGTTTGCCTCTGTATCACATGCATTTTGAATTCACTGCAGTCCTGCTCTCATGTATCAGTGACTCAGTCCACTGACCATGTCTTCTAAAGATTTCACAAGCACCAACTGAAGACAGCCTCTTCCTTTAGCCAGTGGCTTTTGGTATTGTATGTCCCAGATCAGAAAATTTGCAGAGGTAGGTATAAAATGAACTATTAGTCGTCACAAACCCATTTTCCAGATGAACAGAGTCCTCTCTGGGAGCACGTCATCATTTCATGCTGGAAGCATCTACACTTCCTTAGACTCAAAAGACATCTTCCAAATGGCTCTGAAGTGTTCTGTCCTAAACCATGTCTCTTTCATAGTGATTTTTCCTGGTTTGTTTCATTTTTATTCTCTGTCTCCCTCTGCAGAAGGGGGTTTGCAGTAAAGTAAGAGTTATGCAAAACTAAAGAAAAGATGAAAGCACATTTAACTAATTAAGTAGGAACCTGGATTGTAATTTTGATATACCAGTTTATCTAAAAGTTCAGTAGCAGAGACAACACAAAATCAGACCCTGTGAAGGAGGCAAAGGAATTCAGAGAATGCAGGGACCTGACATGGTTTTCTGAGGCACATCAAGTTACAGATGGGTGAAAACTATACAGTAAATAACAGTAAATAAAAAAAAAGAAAACACCAGTTAAATTTTTTGCCACCATAAATGATCATTTCCAAGTTCTTAAAGTTTTCCTAACAACACTAGCTATAAGACTTTGAATAATCATAAATTCTGACTTATGTAAGTGTTCCTACCCAATGGTTTATCTATCAGGTTATTCTCCAGATACAAATAAATTTGTTTTATGGAATTTCAAACACTTCTGAATATTTTGGGTCAACTGAAAACACAACTATTATTAGCTTTATGTGCCACCCAAGAGAGAACTAGGAATTAACAAAAAACTGTCACAGCTCAGATGCACACAAATGCACCCTTTGCTAATGTATAAGCATGACTTTTCTTTTGCCGCATGGAATTACCTCAGTTTCGGAAGGACAAAAAATTTTTGCAATAGCCAGAAGATAGTCAGAGCCTAACTGAAAGCCCACAGAACCCCTAGTGACCACAGAAGTGTTAAGGACCTACAGCTAAACTGCTCCCTGGCTAGCACTGTCATATTAGTTCCAGAAATACTGCCAATATTGTGTCATTCCCACAGGAAAACTAATGGAAAGTATTCAAAATGAGAATCCTTCCTGCAGGTGGGAAGGTATTTCTTCAATCTCAGGGTTAATTGCACCTCGGCTGTGACCTGGAACACCCTTGTTATTTAAGTCTACAGCCTCCCAGGAGCATAGAAATCATGCTAAGTTACAGTGCATTTATACTATGGAAAATGACTGCTAGATGGTAGCGTTAAAACTATTGTGCTCTTATTTGTGACTTAAAGAGCACTTGAAAACAAGTTTCTATCATTTCCAAGCAAGAAGAGATTGCTCACTGACTCACTTCAGCCCTTTTCCTCCCCTCGCAATTTTCCCTGAGTTACATGGCATTTCAACCACTGCAAACCAGAAGTCATGTTTCCTGCTCTTAAAAATAATTTAAAAGAATAGCTCCTAGAGCTAGGGGCCACATCCTGCTCTCAGTTACACCCAAAGATCAATGAAGTTACGCCAGGTCTCTTCAGTTGCACTTGCAAAACTGAATGCGGAATCTATACTTGGAGGGACTAAGCCTGCTCGGTATAATGGAGTGCCCATAACTTAGCTATTATTAATAATTCTTTATTGATTCTTTTACTTATATGAGCTGTTGACAGGGACATCACAATATGAATGGAGAAGGGGAAAAGTAATGGAAATTAAATGACAGCCTGCAACCAGGCAGAGAGAGACCTGTGTTGACGTTATATGTTGGGAGTCCATGAAAGCTTGTGGCCAAAGACATGAAATGTCTTTCAACTTACACAATACATAACTTAATGAAAGGCAAAAAACAAGGCGATACTTTTGTCTTCTGTTTCTATTGCAGTAACCATCCTCCACTTTTCATAGCTTACAAGTCAGAATCAACAACCTAAGCTCAGATATTTCCTCACTTCTATTCAGAGAGCTCGCTTATTATTCAGCATTTTAATATTTAGTTTCAAAAATGTTTCTAGCCCACCTGATTGCAAAGCTAGCCTCACATCTTTAAATCAATACCCTACTGTCTCACTGAGTCTGCTGGCAGAGCCCAGGAAAACAATCATATCTAGCAAGTTGCTCTGCTCTCCCAGTCAGCCTGACGCAGCATAGGATGTTAATGTCAAAACCTAATTGCAACCACTTACAACAACCACCACTGAAAAGCACCGAGTCTCCTGCAGGTACTGCCGAGTCAGCAGGTTCCCGCTGTGCCAAACAACACACTGAAATGGACCTTCCCTGCTGTGCTCCCAGTACACAGGGCCCATAGGAAGGAGCCCCATGCTCTGCAATGATACCTACTTTATATGCTAATACTGTCAAAACAGCAGATCGGGAGAGAAACTGTGGTCTGGGTTCTAACTCCAGCTGCCCTCTAGAAAGACAATTTAAACAAGAACAAAAAGACATGATACTGTAAACCTTACTGGTTGCCAGCTCAGTGAACCAAAGCAAATCTATGTCATAGTAATTATATTTAAACTGTAAATCTAGGCAGTAGCTCTTCAGGTGGTATAAATTGGCATTAGCTCATTACAATCAAGGAAGCCTTATTGATTTACATGAGCTAAGGCTCTTAGATGAATTTTCTATCAGTTACCAACCTAAAGCTACCTCCAGACCTGAATCGACCCATAAACAGTAAATTTCTGGAATGTCTATATTTTCTCTTCACTGTGTAATTTTTATTACTAAGAGCTGAAAGTTTGGCCCATGGCATTCAATTTCTGATTACTAAAATCTCTACTAGGAACAGGTGACCATAACTTCAGGTCTCTTCACAACACCAGCCCTAATTACAACAGCAAATTACATTATTTCAGGCAAGGCTGTATCAATCTTCTGATTTAAATGTTGAATTTTCAGGAATCTGAAACATATCCATAAGGTTTCCTTGACAGTGGAGCTTTGTTTACAAGCCCAAAGCTGGCACTTTGCTTACTTGTTTTGAGAAAACAATGGTTTTCATATGCTCCCACCCAAGCAGGCAGTAACTGGTCAGAAACTGGTTTTTTGTTTCTCTACATATTAAGAACAGCTGAGACCTAGAAAAGTGTCAGATGGACATTGGGTATTCCGTATTCCAAACCTGAACCATTAAGCTACTGCAATTGAAAACATGCCAACGGCATCTGAACAATAAGTCTTCTCAGTCAAAATTTCACCAGGCTAAGCTCATGAGCCAGAGGTAGTTTTCCAATACTTCAAGTAGCATGTCAGATATGAAACTTTCCTGGGTAGCTCATTTACTGCATACACAGAACTTTTGCATGTGTCAACAGATTATTTTCTCTCCTAAAAATACATCTTGAAATATTCACTTTAAATATGTACACTACCAGACTGTGTACATGTACCCAGGGCAGAAGACATCTTTCTACTTTAGTGTACCCTGCTAATCACGTACCATCTGGTAATATATTATGTATTCAAAGATACACATAATATATCAAAACACATACTGTAGGCATATTATGGTGTGAGGAAAGAAGGAATATATCAGATGTATTCACACAAGTGTAAATAACTTCTCATCCAAGAAAGCAGAACAGCTTTAAAGTACAATGACATTTTGAAAGATCTGCATTATATCTAGAAATGAGAATTTTTTAAATGAGTCTGAGCACTCAGTGATGCATTAATTAAAGACTTCATCTGATGCCCATAAAAGTAATTGGAAAGACCTGCTGACTTCACCCATCTCTGAATCAGGCCCAGTAGCACATTAATTGAGGGCAAGTTTACATCTGCAGCAAGGCGAAATTAGTTCTCAGGACAGTAAATCATGGTTTCATGCATTAAATACTGATGTGCAGTTAATTTTACTTTTTGAAAGATCTCAGTTAAAAATCATGCATTGCAAAGCTGCTCAGTACCTAATATTTTAATACACAGAAACAGAAAAGCTTGTTTATAATGCTAGATTTCAACTACACACAGAAGCAGGCAGCGGTCTCCTGACAGACAAATGTAGATATTAAATTATTTCTGCCTATAACTAAAAAATGAAACACAGTATCAGTTGCTCTGTTTCTTTTTTAAAAAAATGTAAACAAACAAAAAACCCAACAGCTGTGATGTTTTCAAATCTGTAGCGTTTAAACTCTGTTCTACAGTAAATGCATTTAACCTGTCTCCTTTGAGATTCTCACAGTGGGGTTGGACAGACACACTCAAACACTTGTTTTCCACATCCACTGCTGTACCTTCTGCTGATCCCATCAGATCTTTGTTAATATGCAAAGGACAGTATTTATTCAGCTGTGTAGGATTTTGTTTCAATTGCATTTTCATTGCCACTTGTTTCATCACTTATTCAAAGAGAACTTTCATGCTTACATATAAATACGGTCATGTAGGACTCCTTTAGCATAAAGCAGAAAGGCAGCTATTTGAAGGTCTTTTTAAGAGAAAAAGCAAGGGATACTGGGGTGAGCAACTCCAGGGGACCTGCAGGACAGGAGGAAATGGGCAATTTCACACTGAATTCCAGACTTCAGGTCTGATTTTCCTCTGACACTGCAAATTGCTCTAGAGTGAATTGGCACAAAGAGTAACAAAACAAGATTCCCCAAAGAAACCACATTTCCTTCTGTAAGGGAGACAGAAATATTGGTGAGGACAGAGACAAGCATCCCTAAGTTCCAGCTGCAGAAATCAGTATGAATGAAAACACATGCAGCACACTGGAAAACTATTTCCCAGGCATTCACTTTTAACTGTCTTACTAGGAGACAGCATTTTTAGAACAAACCAGCCTACATTTGCAGACCAGATTACTGATTCCTAATCTAGTTTGAGTGACTTCCTTGGGACAGTGTGGAGAGGGCTGATTTTTAGCAGCATCTGAGCAGTCCCAGGATCTTAATCCTTTTCAGCTTTCTGAAAAGGCAGATATGGCGTGAGTCTGCTATAGATCTCCCAACTAGGATGAAGAAGCAGACAAAATAGTCCATAATCAGCTGGGAGAAGTCTCACAATCACTAGCCCATGTTCTCATGGGGGACTTCAACTTACCAGATACCTGCTGATACCGTACAGCAGAGAGGAAACAGTCTAGAAGGTTCCTGGAGTGTGTGGAAGAGAACTGCCTGACACAGCTGGTGAGCGAGCCAGCTAGGGAAGGTGCCTGCTGGACCTGTTGTCTGCAAACACAGAAGCACTTGTGGGTGATGTGATGGTTGGAGGCCATCTTAGAAATAGCGATCACAAGAATGACAGGTCTTCATTTCTCACAGAAGGAAGGAGGGGGGTCAGCAGAATGGCTACCGTGGACTTCCAGAGGGCACACTTTGGCCTGTTTAGGAGACTGGCTGATGGAGTCCCTGAGGAGGCAGTCCTGAAGGGCAAAGGGGTCCAGGAAGGCTGGACACCCTTCAAGAGGGAAATCTTAAAGGTGCAGGAGCAGGCTGTCCCCATGTGCCAAAAGACAAGCTGGCAGGGAAGACGACCGGCCTGGCTGAACAGAGAGCTCTGACTGGAACTCAGGAAAAAAAAAAAGGAGAGTTTGTGACCTTTGGAAGAAGGGGCAGGCAACTCTGGAGGACTACAAGGATGTCGTGAGGTTATACAGGGAGAAAATTAGAAGGGCCAAAGCCCAGCTAGAACTTAATCTGGCTACTGCCATAAGAGGCAATAAAAAAATGTTTCTGTAAATACGTTAGCAACAGGAAGAGAGCTAAGGAGAATCTCCATCCTTTATCGGATGGGAGGGGGGAACATAAGTGACAAAGGATGAGGAAAAAACTGAGGTACATAATGTCTTCTTTGCCTCAGTCTTTAATAATAAGAACAGTTGTTCTCCAGGTACCCAGCCCCCTGAGCTGGAAGACAGGGAACAGGGAGCAGAATGAATCCCCCATTATCCGAGGTGAAATGATCAGCAACGTGCTACACCACTTAGACACACACAGGTCTATGGGGCTGGATGGGATCCACCCAAGGGTACTGAGGGACTGGGAGGAAGTGCTCACCAAGCCACTTTCAATCATTTATCAGCAGTCCTGGCTAACTGGGGAGGTCCCAGAAGGCTGGAAGTTAGCAAATATGACATCCATCTACAAGAAGGGCAGGAAGGAAGACCTGGGGAACTACAGGCCTGTCAGCCTGACTTTGGTGCTGAGGAAGGTTACGGAGCAGATCATCTCGAGTGCCAACACACAGCACATGCAGGACAACCAGGGGGTCAGGCCCAGCCATCACGGGTTTAGGAAAGGCAGGTCCTGCCTGACGAATGTGATCTTTTATGACAAGATGACCCTAGTGGATGAGGGAAAGGCTCTGGATGTTGTCTACTTGGACCCTAGTAAAAGCCTTTGACACCATTTCCCACAACATCTCCTGGCGAAACTGACTGCTCATGGCTTGGACGGATGTACTCTTCACTGGGTTAAAAGCTGGCTGGACGGCCAAACCCAAAGAGTGATAGCAAGCAGAGTTACAACCAGCTGGCAGCCAGGCAGAAGTGGTGTTCCCCAGGGCTCAGTGTTGGGTCCAGTCCTGTTTAATATCTTTATTGACGATCTGGATGAGGGGATTGAGTGCACCCACAATAAGTTTGCAGAGAGCACCAAGCTAGGGGGGGGAGTGTTGATCTGCTGGAGGACAGGAGGCTCTGCAGACGGGTCTGGGCAGGCTGGGCCGATGGGCCGAGGCCAGTTGTATGAGGTTCAACCAGGAGAAGCACCAGGTCCTGCACCTGGGTCACAACAACCCACACAACACTACGGGCTTGGGGCAGAGCAGCTGGGAAGCTGCCTGGTGGGAAAGGACCTGGGGGCATTGGTCAACAGCCAGCTGAACATGAGCCAGCAGTGTGTCCAGCTACCCAAGATGTCCAACAGCATCCTGGCTTGTACCCAAAACAGTGTGGCCAGCAGGACCAGGGCAGCAATTGGCCCCTTGCACTGGTGAGGCTACACCTCGAATACTGAGTTTTGAGCTCCTCACCACAAGACAGACATTAGGGTGCTGGAGCATGTCCAGAGAAGGGCAATGAGGCTGGTGAAGGATCTAGAGAACAGGTCTTATGAGGAACAGCTGAGGAAACTGGAGTTGTTTAGGTGGGCGGAGACTGAGGGGGATCTTACTGCTCTCTACAACTACCTGAAAGGAGGTTGTAGCAAGGTAAGCGTTGGTCTCTTTTCCCAAGTAAGAAGAGGGAATGGCCTCATGTTGCACCAGGGGAGGTTTAGATTGGATATTAGGAAAAAATCCTTCACCAAAAGGATTGTCAAGCATTGGAACAGTCTGCCCAGGGAAGTGGTTGAGTCACCATCTCTGGAGGTATTTAAAAAACATGTAGATGTGGCACTTAGGGACATGGCTTAGCGGTGGATTTATCAGTGCTAGGTTAACAGTTGCACTCTATGATCTTAAGGGTCTTTTCCAACTTAATTTATGGTTCTCATGCCGGTTTTCAAGCATCTTAAATCACTGTCACTTCAAACAACAGATGCCTATTCCTTTTACATTGCAGCTTATTACATGTAGCAGAGTTAACCCATTTCATCTTCACACTAACAACCCATACAAATGCTGTCTGCAATTCCAGCATCAAGGGTGAGAGATCACTGATTAAACCAGCACATTATTGTTGTAAAGGAGATGTGGAAAGAACAGAG
The DNA here is from genome assembly GCF_015220075.1 of Falco rusticolus. Lineage (NCBI taxonomy): Eukaryota > Metazoa > Chordata > Aves > Falconiformes > Falconidae > Falco > Falco rusticolus. The sequence goes on from NC_051196.1 coordinate 7,841,540, forward strand.
GAGATCAAAGAGCACAGCCACACTGCATTATTTGGGTGACACAGCAGACTGACTCAACTGCATCCATTTATATCTGGAGTGTTCCATGTCACGCATTCAATTTTACATAAAATTTGGGTTAGAGATGCAGTTTCATTACCAGATGAACCTTTGAAGGGACATAATTAGCGTGTATTAGATCTCCAAGGAAGACACTGTATTGCAATGTTCATTTCCTTCTTCTCCCACTAAAGCACCCCATCTGCCTTCTTACCTGTCCACCATCTGCAGAGTCAGTTGTCAAGAGATCAAATTTTGATTTCTATATTTGCCAGATTTCAGCTTCTCTAACTGCAAGCAAGACACTCCTACACTCTGCAGTTGCTGGCTTTCTTGGTAATTACTGTTCCATCATTGTCCCTAAGGGGGGAAATAAAAATAACAATGAAATACCCCCAAAAATAACTGTTGCCCCATTACCAGCTGCCTTCTGACATTACTGTAACTCCCACCTCCCTTGAGGTATTCTTGCTACTGTTGACCCTGTATTTTCTGATATAATTTGTGATCCTTTTCACATCAAAAAGATCACAGGCATGTATTTGTACATACAGCTCACTCATCTCTAATCCAGGTCTTCAGGCTGGCAGAGTCTGAAATCTGCTTCTAATCTCCAGACTTCTCTATATGCTTCATTTCTTCCAAAAATCTCTGCTAGAATAATTTTTCTGGAACTTTAACCTTATTGTCACAGCTTAAAATCTTGAATGCAATAAGCTCAGAGCATGCAACATGCTCCTTGGAGCACAGAGGAACTCTGATTCGCTTTTATTTCTGTTTCTTCCTTCAGCTCCATTCCTGGTTCTACACCCTTGGAAAAAAACATTTGCTACCTTTGATCAGAGGTAAGAAATGCAATCCATTTCTTTTTAATTTAAAAGTACTGTTTCCTTACTTCCAGTTTTCTGTTATCCTCACAGCTCATTCTTAGAAGTTTGCCATGATGCTAGGGATGGTGGAGTCTGAAATCTGAGAACAGGCCTGTCTTGGCAGCACTGCAAGACAGCAAGCATCAGTGTAGGAATGCCAATCACACAAGCTATTTTACATAGGGGGCTTCCTAAAAGCCTAGATTATTTTTTCTGTTTTCTATTTGCAGAACAGGTCAGACACAGGTACATTCAATATCCTAAATGAAATCTGCCCTTAGCTAAGGTGAAGCAGTCTTTCAGTCTCATCTCTATACTGAGAATCAACACAGGCATCAAGTCCAACTTAAACCTTCTGCACCAATGATCTTCACTAGTGTGCAGGCCCTTGGCACAAAGGCAAAATTTCATCATTAACAAAGTTAGCACATTGCAGTAATTGTTTCAAGAGATCACTTTTCTTTGGATTATCCTGGTGTGTAAACTTTAACAATCCTGGCTTGTGCTGATTATCTCTAGTCTTCTCCTCTCACATGCTTCACCTGGATAGTAGCCATCTGTTTTAACAATCACAGTATTTCAGACTGTGCCTGCTGAGATACAGAGGTGTATCTCAGCACTCAAGGGGAAGGCACTGAAATAAGGTTATCTGTCACTAAGCATGATGCACCAGGCACTTCATCTCACCTTGTCATCTTTTCATATTGCAGTCATATTTTAGCATATTGTGCTATATATTTTACACATGTATATGACGAAGAGTCTCTTCTAAGCGCAATCCAGCAGCAAATCTGTTGACTGGCCAAAAGGCACTGTTTATTTTACTGTTACTTCTGCTGATGGACGCGAAATGCAGAGTTTGGGTTAACCTTGCATTTAGGTCAATAGATATTATAATGCATTGAAAGTGTTATGAAATGTATTATTTACTACTACAAGGGGTTGGGAATATAGTTAAAGAAAGTAAGAGGGGAAGGCAGTGGTTTCTCTTCAAGCTAGTTTACCCTTAGTTTTCTTGAAGCAATTTAGCCTTTGCCATTATTTAAATTTTCAGCCTCTAAAATGAAGCATTTCTCTCAGTCATGTGCTGTTCACAAGCATGTGATTTGGTCAACCATGCTGTACAGAATTGTTCTTGCATCTTTTTTTGACCAAGCTGAACACTTCAAGCAGGCTATTACAAAACCTTTTATGACTGGGTTTTCAAATGGGTTTTAAGGGAATGAAAAGCCAGGTATCAGCTGACCTCCAACAAAAAGCAGTATAATTTTTCTTGTCCCTTTGGAAATGAAGGTGAATGAGGCCATACTAAGTCAATGGAGTAACGTTCCTGGAAGCCTTCCACTTCCAAGCATTTATTGAGCAGCTTTGCTGTGCTATACACAACTAATACAGGGCTCCCAAATATTACTAGGCAATATCATGCTTTCATTCATTCATATTTTCTAAAATATATTATTTAAGACTCACCCAGATCCTACAGAGATGACAAATTGGACACAGTGGTGCAAAAGTTATTATAAATAGCAGCCCAATTCATAAATAGGCCAGTATTCAAAACAGCTCAAATAAGAGATTTACAGTAGAGGGTTGTTTCAAGACTGAAGGTAAACACACTGTAGGATGAAGCTAAACAAGTTTTACTAAAAATTTAACAGAACAAAGCTGGTGAAAGGCCTGGATGTGGAAAAGTCTGCAAATACCTCCACTTATGAGAAAAGGAAACAACTTGCCATTCACACAGAGAGGTAACAGTGCCTATGTCTGCTGGCTGATACTGCATGACATTATGAAGTTGGCTGTCTATACATTTCACTTTGCATGGCGAAACCTTGATCTTGACCACAGTCTCTAGATGCTGCAGAGATAACGGCTAATACCTCTGAAAGGATTAGCAACAGGCTCATGATTTCTCCAGTATAAAAAAATTGCAGCATCCTATTCTAAGCCATGCAGCCTTATTTCTTACAAATGCTTTATATAATACTAGTTCAAAAGCTAGAAGTGTTTCCCCTCTTTCCAAGAGCTAATTAAACTCCTCTAGGACTGCAGAATATCTAATGCCAGAAAACAGGGAAGTGGCAACCATGGTGGTAAGAGGATCACACCAAATGTTGATGTAGTAAGATTCATACTTTACCCAATTTTTCAGCAGCTACACACAATCACTGCTTATGAATTCTTCACTCAGCGCAGGCAGTATGCATTTAGTCCAGTTCTTAGAGAACTCAAACCCTTATCTGTATGCAGGCTGCTTTTGTTCTGAGCCTTTCTTCATTTTCTCTCTCTCTTCTTAATTAACAGAAAACAGTTATGAATATTAAAGGAGAAATTAACAGCAGTGTAAATAATTTCTGGGTGTTTGTAGATTCCGAATTTAGTTTTTAATTAACCCCCACTGGTTTCAAAAAGCTGTTTAAGAAAACGATATCCTTTCAAAATTTCCCTTGTGTTTAAAAAAGGAAGAAGAAATAAGGTAAGACTGTAAAATTGCAGTTTGGCATTGCAGACACCACCATCACGTGAGGATGTTATTCTGACATTAGTTCTCCTCCACTTAGCCTGGTTTAGGACCTGGTTTCAACAGAACAACTCACATATTGCCTCCTTCCCTTAACAAACAAAATGTGGGGGGTCTGGCCAAATACTCTAACTATGATAACACAAGTCCATCTTCTACAGAATTAAAAGCATCCAACTCTGATTCCTATTGGATAAAACCAGAACACAGGAGCTGGTCAGCTTCAGAGGTCAGCTGAATCCCACATTGTAATCACTGACCACAGGTAATACAAATGCTCTCAAGGAAGATGCCAAAAGTGCTGATGTAGCCATTACAGAATTACTACCTTTTTATGGGTACATCCTTTTGTCACTCAAGTCCTATGGCCTTGGGGATTTTGTTTTAGTTTGTATAATTCTTCTCACAGTAAATATGTATGTCCTTGCTAGCCATTTAAACATCCAGTCTTTACAGTTGATCCGAGCAATCTATCGTCCTTCAACTCCTGTCAGCAATCAAGGTCACAGAGTAGGCTCTTTGGATTGAAGGAAAAGAAATTCCTCACCAGTTTTCTAATGGGCTTATTTTTCCAGTGTTTTGGCATTCACATAACCCAAAAGCACATGCCTTGAAGTGAATCACTACCACATACACAAGGCAAGCATCTGTATATCATACCAATAAGAGCAATTTATTTCTATTTTACACATCTTGAAAAGATAACCCCCCATCAATCTGTGGGCAGCAAGCCCTATTCAGTCAGTGAGAGTTCTGCATGTGAGACAGCTCAAAGACAGACACTCCAAGAAATCTAAGATTCTTCAGGAATCCTCAGGATCCTCTAAGATGGCTCAGGAAAGCTTTTATACTGCACTTCCCGGAGCATGCAGTGGGGTAGATCGTCCTCTCCTTGGTGCATAACACTTATTAGCATTAATTTGAGTTGTCCATGTTCACTGGCAGGAGAGCATGGCCTGGTGCTGCTAAAGGAGTCTCTTGGTTTCTCACCAACACCACTTATCCCCCTCTGCTTCCTCACAGATCCATTGCACACACACGCTAAAGAAATATCTCATGTTCTACACTTAGCCTAAAAGCTGCACAGTGGGAAGAAATTTCTAATATGGCAACCAAAAAGGTACCTTTAGACCGAATGACAGATAGCAGTGGGCCTTGTTGCCTCTGCAACAGCTGAGTGACAGTATACTGACAGAAAGAAGACACATAGGAAAAGATACTATGTTTGAAATACTATTGTTTAGATACACATTTTGGCTTCCTATTTGGAAAAATTACTTTTGAGGGAAAAAAAAAAAAGACAACACTGCTGAGCCTATACAAGTGCTTCCTCCATCAGGAGTCATCAAACAACTGCATTCTTTGACCCACAATTAACATGTTTTATTAAAAGTAGAAAAACATTTGTTTTACCCCATCTCTTGCTTTTAATCTTTTTTCTTTGAGATTCCATTTTATCCTAAGAAGGTAGTTGCACCAGTATTAAAACAGTGTGCACTTTAAGTGGATTAGCTGCACAACTGTCAACACAGACCCACAAGTCAACAGAAACTACTGCTAAAAAGGAGGGTGGAAGCTGTCATTCACACATCTGAGGCCTCTGCCTCCACACCAGAAGCAACACACTTTAGAAAAGTCAGAAAGCAGCCAGGAGCTAAAAGGTAGTGCCCTATGCACAGCTGAGCATGCTGGAGTGGTTTTCCAGTGAAGGAACTGGAAGCAGAGTAAGAGCACAGGAGAACATTTAGGGAAGAAGTACAATCAAAACTAAATTCCTATGAGGACAGCATCCAACGGTCAATACAAAACACTGTGGCAAGTGATTCCAGAGAATTGCTACCCACCCTGGATCTACCTCGCTGCTTGCGTGAGGCGATGCTGCAAGCTTATTTCCTCACACCCAAACTGGAGAGGGGTGCAGGGGAACAGGCTCCCATGGAAATCCACCTCCACCCAACACCTGGGGTGCACCAGAGGGACCTTAGCCACCCCACCATAACAGAGGAGGAGACCAAGAGCTGGGGCCAGGCCTGAAGAGGGCATCCTCTTCTCTCCATCCATCATGATATTTACCACCCTGACAGATGTCCACTATCAATGCATGAACACACCTTCTCTTATACTGAAAAGCTTCAGCACAGTGAAGTGGATCTCCTAAACAGAAGCACCACATAACCAGTTGGTGCATTTCTTTGCCATTTTCATTGGCATTCACTGACTGACAGCTACAGGTCTGGTTCAGGAAAGTAATGGCAGCAGCTCGAAAGGTGGGAGAGATCTGGAAGGCAGGCATATACATTGATTTGGCCTCATACACAAATTGCATCACCAGTGGCCTGACTCTGCAAACCTGACAGATTTGTGGATCCGTTTAATCCTGTGATAGACCTCATACCCACTCAGGAGTTGGACAGGCAGCAGGAATTTGGTGGCAGGTGCTCAGCATAACAAACCGAGCAATGGCCATGTAGCAGATGCAAGTACAGTAAGTCACCTTCCCACGCAAGCTGGTTTTCCTGCTAGCTAGGCTATTAGCAATCCTCAATCCCTACACATTAGAAGTTAATCCTGCCTCAGGCAGCATTAACTTACACATTAGCTCTTTAATGTAACATCTGCAGTGCTAGAAAAGAGTCATCTGGTACAAATATTATCCCACATGAATCCACTCACTTCCCCAATTGCTACATTCCCTATTCTCTTTTGAAAAGATATTTTTTATGAAGCTTTATGCTGTGAGGCTGTAATTATCATGGCAACATCCCACAAAGGTGTTTTTATCCTCTGTGTGGTAACTTTGAGCCTGGTTTTGTGGTATCGCCAACAACACTCACTCAGTGGTGCACAGGGAGCGAGCGATGTGGCATACAGCCAAGGCTGCTGCCCACCAAACAGAAAAAACTTTGAATATTCTTACAACAAGCCCTCCATGCAGTTTGTTATTAGCAGTAGAGTAATTGTAAAGGCACTATGTATTTGTGAAAACATGCACAAATCAAAGCATCCTGAAATTCAGGACAAGTGATGATTTATTAAAAAATGCATACTAGATGCCTAATTTATAAACTATTTATAACCCAGCAAGGGAGCAGAAGCTGTACTGTTTTACTTTACAGACTCTCCATGCAAAAACTGTAAAACAAGTATTTTAAGAACAAGCTGGATTGATTTCCAACTTGTGTAAATCAAGCTAACTTCACTGACTCTAGTTTTATATGCACAAATTCTTCTGTGTTTATGAATAATAAATTCTTTTTTTCCCCCCAGATAATCAGAATGAGATTACATATCTTTTGCTGTCCTAAAAAACACCACAAAAAAATATTTCATAAAGATAGTGTCTCAAAATAGTTAAACCAACAGTCCTTTAAACTGCACGTTTAGGTTAACGCTTACAGAAATATCACAGGAAAAAAAGCATTTATACAGATTAATGCAGGAAAGTCACTAGAATAAGAAAACCAAAATTGTTGTAAATGGGTTTCGGAAACTGTATCACAGGAAAGTCACTAATGAAATCCTTGGAGAGACTAGGCAATCTTCAGTGCAACAATTCAACTTCAGGTTCTCCCCCCCACTACTTCTTACATTTTCAGATGTTCCCCAAGGTGCCTGTGCTCTGAAAATACCTTTGTGGTAAGATAAGTTCAAATACAACTTAAAAGAAAATGTATTTTATGTCATTTTGATAGGGTGAGGTTTCAGCACCTTATTGTTTCAGCAGCATCCCCGGTAGATCAGTTGGTAAAGAACCAAGCGGGTGTTAAGGTGAAACAAAGCTATCTAAGTCAAGCTGATAAAGCCTCTTGTGGTTAAAGCACCAGTTCCTTCTTTTTCAGTAAATGTCTCCCGATCCAGCCCTCCAGTTGTTGGAGGCTTGCAAAATCCTTTTTCCATGGAACCCGAACCCCACCTAAACAGGGCAAGCCCATCTGAGCCTTATTCCTGCAAAAAACTTGGCTTCTCACCCCCAAGGCCATTTCGTGTGCCACTCCCCTTATATCAGAGCAAACAAAACCCAAACTGGAGATACCAGAGGAGAACATGGCCACCAGGCCACAGCACCAGGGCAAGATCCTTCCCACTATCACGTGTCCAACTGATCCATCAGTGTGGGTCTGAGTTACTTCACCAGCTAGTTTGCCACCACTCCCTCAGCAGATCATTGCACTTCCTGATCAACCTAAAGGACAGGATTTCCCCTGTGCTTCTGTAGTTATTTCTTTTTTTAAGCTGCCTCATTATGAGCAGATAGGTTGATATTTCAACAGAGGATAACAGAATTAAGCACCTAGCGTAACTCTTAACCGTGATCTATGCACTGCTGAAAGGTAGCAGTATACCATACCATGACAAGTACAGTCCATCCATCGTACAAAGTGCTCATAGTCTGCATTATCACTGGGATAATCTACTGCGCTTTTAGTTTAAGAGTAATGCCATGTGTTGATGCCTTGCAATTTGATGGGATTTCCGTTCATTAGTAGTAATAAAAGAACCACTTTTTATTCATTAAATTATTCTAAGTGACAGAAAAAAACCTCCTTTCTTAAGCATATGCACAGCTGCATTTTTTTTCTCATGCAGTTGGGATCACCCCTCTCAGCACATTAATATTGTATTAGAGGATGTAGATCGCTTTTTCATTCTTAATTGGTACTTAAAAATTTCTCTCTAGTGAAAATACTGATTGATTTGGTGTTTAAATGAACTTGCTCATTGCAACTGCAAATATCCTGAATACTAAGTAGTTTAAAATAACTTGTCATAATAAAAAAATAGATGGACCATACCTAGAAAAAAAGTGCTATTAAAATTCTAGCTTCATAGCTATTTTGTAGTATCACTGAATAAATAACATTATGAAGGAAATCTAGAACAAGCCTACCATAATCGTGCTCCATTTTTTTGCACTACCAGCTTTGATGGCTCAAAAATAATGAAACTGCTAGAGGAAGTGACCAGATTGTTACTGATAATGAAGTTATACTCATTATATTTACTTCTTCATTTCTGACTGTTTTCATATTTCTATTTGCAGTATTTCCCCTACATCCACAAGATCTAGTGTTCTAGGTTTGTTTTTAAAAAAACAATTGTATAAAAAGGAAAGTGCAGGCAATTCTGACCTAATCGCATTATCCAAAATAAAAAGAAAGAAAAAAGTTTGGCAAGTTGGGTGCATTTCCATTATTTTTATTTATATTTTTTACCCTCAGCTGATAGCATTTTTTCATCAGCTATTACAAGTGTGCACGGTGGGTACTCTCAGGTGCTACAGCAACAAGGGTAACATGCACATGAAAGGTTCTCAAGGCTAGTGGGTGAGCAGAGCAAGGTTTTCTTTTCCTCTTTAGCATGCCTCAGCTATCTTCACAACAGAAAAGGGATAGTAGCACACCTCAGCCAGGGGCTGCTGACATCGCTACACCAAGTAAGCTGCATAAAGCTTAACAGTGGTAGCAACGCAGAAAAGCTACAGGGAAACTAGAAAACCCCACGGCCAGCATCAGGTCTGGGTGAAGTGCACTGACAAACAGCAACACGAACAACCTCAAAGCGGAGCATTAGAAGAAATGTTCAAAAATCACCTGTGGGCAAGCTCCCCTGGCCGGTGGGGTGCTGAGCGCTCTGCAGATGCTGGGGGCCGCAGGCAGGCAGAGGTGGTTAAAGCTGCCCAGATGAGTGCAGGAACCTCCAGGGCTGAACCCCAGGCTCCTACCACGCTCTGGCCCCTCCTCTGAGCTCTTCCTCTTTCCTTCCCAGAGCCATGCTTAGCCTTACTGACCAAGGCCAGCCAAGGAGAAAGCCTAAGGACAATAGCTCAGGTGCCCAAGGAGGCTTAGAACCTGCCCACACCTCTTTATGGGCTGGGCACGGAGCCCAGGCCAACCAGGGCAGCTCCCAGCACCCCCACCTGCCAACAGGCTGCGGTGAAAACTGCCTGCAGCTGGCTCCTGCACTCAGGTGCTTCCCTTAGCACCTCACCGTGCTCTGCTAGGGAGGTGAGGCTAGGGCAATACCTCCTCATCTAAATACTATGTGTTAGCATAAAAGACAAAGCTTGTGATTTAACGTAGGTTCTCTGAAGACGAGAGTGAAAAGGTAAAAATTAAGTTCATTAACATACTGCAGGCTTATGGTCCTTACTATGTGATCTAGTTCAATTTACCTTTTACATACAGATTTATTAAATTTGCCCAGTAAAAGAATATGCAGTCTTTATTTAACAGCCCCTGAGATTTGTTATTTTTTTTTTAATTTTGTGTGCTTTATTCAAAGTCTACTAAAACAGAAACAAATATGTAGAACAGTTTACATTTTCTACTCATTAATTATTTTGTTCCCTCAGCATAAAATGCCTTTGAACAGTCTCTGACTTTCAGGCAATGCTGAGCCTGAAAACCCAGCTTTTTAAGTCAGCACCCAGAACTGAAGATTCTACTTTTGAAAGCATTAGGTTATGCGTTAATATTTCATTTTTATCTTCATTTTGCAGAAATGCATTTATTCTTCATGTGGCTCAATGTTATACTTTGTTTTTTCATGCCTTGTTCTCCTCAGCAGCATTGTTGATTGTTTCATCAGGAGTGGTCACAACTCAGGAGAAGAGGGTTTAGGCAAGTCAATTAACATTGCTGTAGAGCAGAGCCCAGGAGAGGAATGGACATACGGCATGCGATGATGTGCAATTTACTATTTTTTAATTTCTTAGTAAATAGAGTGAGCTAGAGGACATTCTTGGTCACATTAAGATGAAAGACCAACTATAGAGCTTTACTAATCTGGCCTCACTTAAAATTCATAGATGTTTTACATGTCAAGTAACCTAACCTCCTGAAAATTTACAGGAAGGAGATTTAAAAAATGGGATTCTTTTGCTATACCAAATATTTGCTTTCATTATACATTCATTAGACTGGGAGAAGTGCTGGAGGGCAGAATTTGGGCTGTTTAATGTTTATTGAAAAAAATCCTTTGTTAGACAGAAAAATGTCCTAATAGGTCATCAAATTCATATCATTGTGCCACTACAACCTGACCCATGTTTATTTCCTCATATGCTTCTAATCAATTTTTATAGCTGCTCTAGAGTAGTCAATTAAGAGTTTTATTAATAGCAATGAATCCACAGCTCCAGCAACCTGGAAATATCTGCCAGGACTTTCTTGCTGAATTTTATTTTTCACTGTGAAGAGAAGTGCGCTCCCAAACACAGGCTTTATGGGGCACTGTGCTGCGGTCATTTGTAGGTCATTTGTGAACCAGCGTGTTACCCTTCTGGCCATTTGTGGCCGGACGTAACAGGTCTCCCATGGCTCTATCTTGCCATGAGGAGTCAAAACAAAGCACCCACAGACCTAGCAATTCCCCCTAAGTCCTGGGTAGAGAAAACAGGATAAAGCGTAGGAGCAGTCAACCTCCATTTGAACACCTTTTTATTTTATTTCAGTTACCAATAAAACCAGAATCCAGGAAGGGAACAAGTACAGACGAAGCCACACACATGCAAGTTTGGCTCAGAGCAGTCTGAGGACCTTGCACCTTTTAACAAGCTGCAGTAAAAGGTTTCCACAGCTTCCTTAGCAGGTGTGCCCGGTGAGTGGAAGCACAGCAAAGCAAGCAGGGCTTATACACAGTAGGTGTACTGCAGGCCGTTGGCAACATGCAATATTTTCCCATTTTTCCACGGATTTAAGCTCCTCTAACTTGAATTGCATTCATTCCACGTGGTGCCTTTTTAAGTCCATATAGGCATTATTGTGCCTTTTCTTCCAGTATAGCTTTTTTTTTTAACCAGCAAGCCAATCTCACTGTTTACATACGCACTCTTCCTCACAGTTCTAACAAAGAGAAAAAAATCCAGGTTTTGACCTTCCTGGCTTCCTTATGCTCCCTTTCTCCTTATGAAATTGCCCCTTCTCAGGAGCTAGCAAGGCAGGCTGCCCATTGATCAACAAGCCGCAACAGCAACAGCAAGATAGGACATGACAGTGGTTCTGGCAGCTGGAATGAAAAATGAATGTCTGTCTCTAGCTGGCCAATTCAAAACCAGGTTAACAGTACCTGAAATTCATCACTATCTAATGTCTTTGTGAGATGAGACTGATGTCAGTTTAATTTAATAGGCCAGGCTGAAAAATGCGACAGTTCAATAATTGATTCATGAGTGGTTTAGACATCACTGCCTCAGGGGTGGTAACATCCACCAAAGAGTGGGGACGATGACTGGGGCAGTAACGACATTAGCTGCCTCATTTTAGTCCAGCCTCCAAGCCTGCCAGACACCCCAGCCTGTACCCACGCTGCTGCAGAAGCGGGCAGAAAGGCCCATGACTGAGCACACCTTGGAAATAAAAGCATGCCCTACATTACCCGTTAGGAGAGCAAAGGGGGGAAACTGGTGCTGTAGGTGTCTGTACTGTAAACCCTGCTGGGAATAAACCAAGGACTGCAAGGTACAGAGCTGTCAACCAGGTGCTTTCTGCAAGGACTGAAACTCACTGAATAAATAAAGGGAGAAAAGGGAGATGAGAGTCCTCTTATCTCTTTCAGTGATGTTCTTGCTGACTCTCCTCATTCAGGCTAAGTGCAGTTCTCTTTCCTTATCAGATACCTGTAACAGCAGTCACCCCGTGCCGCTGTTTTCTCTTCCTGTTCTTTCACCCCACAGTCTCCTTTTCTTTCACAGTATGTAGAGATACGCCATCTTTCCCAAAGTGTTTCCTAGTTAATGCTAAGAAGCCTCCAATGACTCCATAATGCATTCTTCAACAGTCACACTGAGATTATGGCTGCCCTACCCTTGTATCTTTATAGATTATTAGTAAACCACTTACTTATGGGAAAGAAGTAATTATTTTGATCACCATCTTTTATTTGCAGGCTCTGAATGCTTGCACAATACTTTTCTGTTTTTCATGCAAATTGTAAATGTAGGCACGATAAACTGCACTTCTTTACGTTATCAACATGAAAGACACCTTCACTTTTAACACGTTTTAATTAAGACTTAATTCATTAAATCCAGATGTTACCAGAAACCAGCAGTTATTTGGATAAATACTGCATCGTTTATAGTGCTTCTTAATATATTTGGTTGGGACAGAAAAGCAAAGCAACTCCTCACTTGACATAGAAGAATAGCCCAAGCTGAGTGTTGAGAGCTCTTAGCAATCTAGGAGTTACCACGGCAAACTTCCACCTTTGGAAAGCACGTATTTGAGATGGAAAGGGGGAAGAAGCTTCAGGAATGTTACTGTACTAGATGTTTACCCCTTCCGAGGCCTCAGTTAACCCAAATAGGGGACAAACCCAAGAAGAGGGTGCTACCTTCAACTTACTTCCAGCAAAGCCATACTCTCATGCAAATTCTGGTCCTTCTTCCAAGAAAGTCCTTCCTGCCGCACCAGTTCCTCCGTACCACACAGCAGCTGCTTGCAGAGCTCTGGCCACAAGCAGCTGCCTGGTCCAGAGCACCTTGGAGCATTCTGTTGGGATGTCAAGGATCACACCTTAACCTATCATTGCTATTGCCATCAAAAGAATTAAAATAGCACTTTTTTTATTTAATCTTCAGAGGACCTAAACTTTTCTTACACTATGAATATAAGCCTAATGTAAGTGGAAGAGAGTCAGAGAGCAGAAGTGGAAGAAATTCATAAGCTTATTTCTGCTTTTTTTATGAAAGTAACAGAGCAAAAGTGATCAGACTTGGACATTCCTGAAGCCTATAGGTCCAATGTTTTCAAGACAATATTAAGTATAAAAATGATCCATAACCATTATAAAAAAAAATATTCTCTTTTTAAATAGGCCTGGGCATTATCTCAGTTGCTTTCTTCCTGGAAACAAAGCTGGGGTTAGACACAAATATGGATGAAGCTTTAACAGCCAGACAACACATAAACAGTAGTCATTCATTAAGCCCTCTGACTGCAATGAACCAAAGTGTGCCACATATGGACTACTAAACGGAAACTTCTAAATATACAAATCAAGAATCTCTGCCGGAAACAACAAAGAAACCACGCAATAGGTGTAGCTGCAAAAAATTAACTGGCTTGCTTCACAAAGCAGGAGTCAAACAGTGTTGCCCTTTTAATTTTTGTCATGCTATATGACAAACAATTAGGACATACCTGCACACCCATAAATGAGGAGCTGCTATACCTAGACTTTTACTTGCTGCCATAATTGAGACACCGCATTTTAAAGCTATTGTGGTTCCACAACCATTACCATGATTTTACTGGCCTCAGTGCTTACATTACAACAGTGTCTTAGGTTCAAGCCAGCTCAGGTTGCAACAAGCGCTCTGTAAACCCTCAGAAAATGACAGTTCCTGCTCCCCAGAGCTCAGTGGAAGGCTAGCTAGGCAACGCCAGGAGTTTCTATGGCTTTTAGGTTCCAGTGACCTACTGCTCCTTTTAAACTTGCTGGGCAACGGCTTGATCCTCTTCTGCCCTGAAATTCCTATCATGTGGTGATCCACACTCTCTTTAAACTGTAAGGGACAGATCCTCACCCCATGTAAACCATCAGCATTTCACTGAAGTCCTTGGTGTAAACTATCAGCACACCAAGGTCAGAATTTGCCTTTAGCCATCTTGTCTCTCAGATACGCTGAACACAGAAGGCATTTCTATACCTGTAAATAAAAATATTCATACTTGAAAATACTGTCAAGAGCAGTATGAGATTAGTCTGCCCTCCTACATGTACACACTGCTTACCCTCTGAGCAAAGTAACGATCCAGCAACTGTGGTTACAGAAGATCTCCAGATTAAATACTGCCAGGTAGGAAGTGCAGATTAAGAAAGTTTTCAGGGTACTTCTCTTCCTCCTTCACGAGTATGTATATATCACTCAGCACTGCTCAGGACTAAGAAAATAAAACACCCGCAGAGACTTCAACTTCAATTTACCTGCAAGGCCAGTTCTTTCCCGTAGCAACTATGTACTTTCTTCCCTGTAGTACACACCCAGAGGTCTACTCAGTCAACAAGGACCGTTTTTTGGTGCATATGATGTCATGCCTCTCCCCTCTCTCTCAAATGAATTTATACACTAAAATTAATTGCAATAATACTTTTGCTGACACTGACAATAGAGGAGATACCCTTCAGACAAGAACAGAACTAAAAAAAGAAATCCAAATGAAAAACACCACAAGAAAATTTTAAAATTTCAGATTATTTTACAAAGCCGAAGGAAATATGGCCAGTATAATCACACAGCCATTCTGTAAAGGAAGTATTTCCTGGTATCTTGGCCCCTTGTCAATGGCCCCATCTTGTGTCCCAGTTATTTTTAAAGCGGGCTTTGCACAGTAAATAAGAATGGAGGTGGAGAAGAGAAGGAAAAAAAACCCCACCAGTCTCCTCTCAGGAAAATAAGACTTAATTAAAAAGTCTGCCATTGCTTTGCACTTAATTAGGGATAACACAGCTGTTAATAAGTTTCTGATTGATAGTAAACCTGATGTCTGCACAGAAAACTACTTACTTGGTTCAAAGATGCTGATAGTTCCATACAGAAAAAAGATTCTGTTTTGTAATTGTGCATAATGTTAATATTTGAAACATCCTTAAGGGTGATTGTACCTATTAAAATTTCATATGTGAAACGAGAAATAAATGAATTGGTGTTGCATTTTTAAAGGATCAGATTACTGTTGATTAAAGCTTTGTCTACACTTGAAATTTCCCAGTAGAACAGCTCTACTGGTGGTTGCAATAATAGGAGGACAAGCAGAGATAGGCTGCCAGCAACCGCTGTTTAAATCACAATGTCATACAGACCTGATCTGTAACGGGTTAGACGAGACTGTCGTTATAACGTGGCTGTAGCAGTTAATACTGCCAACCTAACTATGTTACTGAGTGTGTAACAAGAAAAAATGGAACAAAAAGCCAGTACAGATGCAATCGGAAAGTTAAGTGTTTGTCAGTAAGGCTGAGATACAGATCAGATTATTTATCCACAACACGGTAATGTGAATGCTACCATGAATTCTCACTCCACCTGAGAAGTTAAATATCAAGCAACATAAGTGAAGGGGAAGATGAAGTGGAAGGAAAGAGGAATAGAGGGAAAGATGAGTTAAATGATTTTGAAGTAGAGGAAGGAAGCATTTGAGGATGGTAAACTTCATAGAAATAGGAGGGAAGAGAAACAGGTCTCTAGAGGAAAAGGAGAAATAAGAAATTCCCATGCAATCTACTTTTAATTTTTCAATAGTGCTCCTCCACGTAGCAAATACAGTGAAGAGACTAAAGTAAGCTCTGAGGGTTGAAAGGGAAACATGGAGAAAAGCCACATCAAAAGGCACGACAAGAAAGAGATTTGTGGAAGAAGAAAAGAAATCTTTTGACAAATGAAAAAAATCAACAGAGAAAATGTAGGTATTGAAAAGGAGTGAAAAAAAGGCATAAAGAAAAAAGAGGATAAGGAAGAAAAAGGAAAAACGCTTGGAGCATATTGTAAGAGCTCTGTTTTGTTTGACAAGAGTTTTAACACTAGGAGTCACACACATAATGAAAGCTTCTTCTCCAGCCTTTGGGTAGATGATGTTCTACTCTTCTGCAATTCCAACACAAGCTCAGCCGCTCCCATCCACAAACATTCTGGCATCACCACCTTCAGGACACATTCCTAATTCCTCACTCCCTTCTTTCCCTGATAAAACTCCGTGTTGGGCAGGAGGCAGTTACAAGCCATGGATCTGACAGGCTGCTGCCCTCTTCCATGTGAGCCCCACAGCCCTCCACTGTACATCATCAAAATCCACTGATATATTGGGACAACACTGGACATATTTGACACACGGGGCAACACAGGGCATCCATCTGGTCTGTGGCAAAAAGCATGAGGAGTCGTGGAAGCAGAAACGTACCTAGGCGAAACAGAACAATGTACAAAATAAATCCAGGAATGTAAAGGACAGTCAAACAGGTGATATCAAAGTCAAGTCTGTTGAGAAGCCAGCCACAAAATGTGTGCTCTAACCAAAATACCTAAAGATCGACAGCTGGGAAATAATTTAATATCTCAGGATAGGGGAATGCAACCAAGACAAGTAAATAGCTCACTCTTTAAAGGTAAATTATGCTTATTGTGCTCTGCTAGTGCTGTAAAAATGACATAACCCTTTGATGCGAAGCAGTGCATTTTCGAGCTTCCTTGGTTCAAAAGAGTAGGGGTGGTAGAAAACGGCAGCGTGTCTGCTGGGCTTCTGGAAATTTTATCTGTGTTACAAAAAAGTGCGCCTGGTAACAGAATACCAGCACCCTCAATACCATGCCCTGTCAGGGAAAGGAGTTTACTGCTGAGCAGCTGTGGTGATGGGGTAGGACTGCCATGAGCTTGGCTAATGATGCAGCCACTGTTTTAATAGTAAGTCCAGACATGCCCTTCAAGCGACTGTCTCACTAAATGAAAAGAATGAGCGGTGTCGGTTAATAGCTGAGGAGACAGTTATTCAGGCCACAGTCTGACCTAACATTCTGGTGTCACAAGAAGCAGAAAGCAGTCTGGACTTTGTAAAAGATTTGAACCACATCAAATAAAAACAGTGTGACTATTAGAGCTTGTATGTGAAGTAGACTTCACTACTGTGTGAGCACACAACAAAAAGAGAAAGAAAGGACAACTTCCTGTTTAAAGTGAAATTCTTGCTGAAGTCTGTCTGAAAAGTATAGAAATCTGACTTTCTTACGGTCACCACATTTGGTGGAATACACCTTTTGTGCCCAGCTCCTCAACAGACTTGACTTTGATTTGAAAAACAGAAACTAGAAGATTAATTCTCCCAAAAAGGTGCCTGATTATACAGACAGCTATACTCTTCATTGAGAATGAGAGTGATATATTACCCTTCTAATATTATATGGTCAAAAAGCTCTTTCTTCGTTTACTGTAAATCAGATCTCTCCAAGTTTTCACCTATGTACAGAGAAAGATTTTGGCCCTCTAATAGGAATACTTCACGCCTCAATGAAGTCAAGGTTGTAATGGCTGTAAGAGGAATTTTAAGATTATTGTGGAGATCAGAAGATATTTAAGTAGGTGATGTCTCCTCAGACTGATATTCTCAGCATAATTGCTTGAATAAGCCATAACACAGAATGTACATATATTTAAGGAAATGTTTTCAACCAGCCAGGAGCGTGTATATTTTGCTCACACCATGTACCACAACGCCAGTCTATGGGAAAGACCTGTCCTTAGAGAGTGGCTTTGTCTTTGGAACAGTAAATCACATTGCAATTTACACATATGTATAATAAACCTAAGCTTAATGGTAGCTCATCCTTTTGAAAATGAAGATTAATTAACTTGTAAAGGCCATTACTCTAACACCTGTTTTATTTAAAGAATTTAATCAACACACCAGAAATTCAGTAGTGAGAACCATAGCAATTCCATTGTACTTAAAAATACATTTCCTATTCATCAAGCTTAAAATAAGTTCTGTTTAAAAATAAGCAATTGACGGCAACCTAAAATAGCAGTAACAAATTCCATAGACTGGAGCACTTCTGCTGTAATGCCTCAGGCAAATTTATAAGCAATTTCTCAGAATATTCTCAGGGTGTAAAGCATCCAGTGCTTGGGAATCCCTATTACAGATTCTGGCCTCATTTTTTTGCCCCTAAACATTTGTGATAAAAGGAAAGAAAGTAAACGTGAGTAAAACACAGCAAAATGGATTTGTGAAAGCCAGCTGCCTACCTGGCATGGTGCTTATTAGTATAGAACAGGTAAATCACATACATTTTTAGACAATTCTGTAATTTGTACTCTGACAAAAATACTCTCAGTGGATGTCCTCTTAGAGGTTAGGAGTTCACACTGCTGTTAGATTTTCTTCAGTGCTAAAGGAAAGCTAAAGCTTTCTGATTAAAGGGTTCAGGAGACTAGAGGCAAACACTTCAGGATAGATTTGTCCATCTTTATATGGTCTGCTCATTCTGACACAAGTAATAGTTGTTTACTCTTAAGCTGTTTGGAGTCGATGGTTGCCCTACGATTTCTTTTTGGTTCTGAATGCAACAGCAGAAGTCAGTAGGCTTTTATTTCCTGGTTCACTGGTGGAAGGCACCAAGGACTTGTCCAATTCTCCCTTTTTTTCCTGGCAATCCTGATTCCACTTTGAATTTGATACTGGAGATACTGACCTACCTGCAGGGGACTACATTTTAAAAAATAAAAATAATGACCACAACTTTATAAACACACTAAAAAGGTGGGAAGAACACCAATATGAGCAAAGTGGTGCAACAGAGAAGAATTACAAAATACTATTCTAGTGTAACTGTACCATACTGTATAACATATATTGTGATATATATCGTATGTAAAAATAAGATCATACAGAAATGATAATTTTTTATCTCTCCTACAGTACACAGAGACAAGCTTCGTACCTGTACATTTTAAATCCAATCTTTCTGAGACAGAACTTTCTTGCTTTAACAACTTTATATGACTATTTTCTTGACTTTAATCTTCACTAACTATTTTCTGAGTCAAAATTACACATATTAACTCATCACAGTATTCAAACACAGTTTAAAATGGTATCTTCATATTATAAAAACGAGAGATGAAGAATTGTATCTTCATCTCTCATAAAAATGATGCTCTTTGGTATCTCTTTGGTGTGTTTCATGGTTAAAATTTAGCCAAGATAGTATCAATGGTCTTCACTAGACAAAGTCCAACTTTTACTCGAAGATTTATCTCTGCAAAAAACAAGACAAAGTTAGCTAACAGCTGACTATTCCTTGGTACATGTCTTTAATTGATAAGAATCAGTGATTTTAGTAGTAATAACAACAATTATACCTACTGAAAAGCTAAGCCTTTTTACTTCAGTACAATGAAGTACAATTTTGACTTTCGAAAATATACTTCTCTAAACCCTCCTGCTAACACAAATAATATCCAGTACTAACAGATGAAGTAGTCCAATACTTTTAAAGCTTAAAATCACACTCCTAAATACACAGGATGACCAAGTATCTAAACCCTGGTCATCTCAAAGGGCAATACTGGTTCCTCTGCATTGTGTTTCCTATCTGGATGCAAAATAGTATTTTACCAGGGAAACATGAAACAGCCAGTCTTTAATTACATGTTACTTTATCTCTCAATTTAAACAAACTTTCAATAAAATGTTAGCGAGGGTGCTCGATAAGGTACTCACAACACTGTAGGTCTCGAGGGCTGTATTCTCGTTCCCAAGAGTTACGTTTGGTAAGACAGGTGTGCTACGTTTTTTCTTGCCAGTCCATGAAACAAGAATGAAGGAGCTGAAGCAATCTGCTGATATGCTTTGGAGGCTTAAAAAGGCTCTAGAGAACTGGCATCAGTGAAACGATCCTGAACAGGGCTCTATTTGGGGGAAAAGAGTGGTCCAGATAAGTGACAACATCTGTATGTTTATCAGCAGTAAAATTCTTACACAGCTAAACTGGAAATGTTCTGTGTACACTTTTACCCCTGGGTGAAGCCATATTTCTTTTCCCTTGCAGAACACAGAGAAAGAGGCTTCAGAAAATAAGAAAAAAAAGAAAGAAAAAAGAAAGAGGGGTGGGGTGGGATGGGATGGGGGTGTTGCATGTGTAAAATGACACACTTGGGGAAAATAATTCAGAGCAGGTCTACATGATGGTTAAAAACTGGCAGTTACAGTCACAATTGAGGGAAGCTACTTGGAGCCACCACTGAGGGCTGCCTGGTGGCAGTGGCTGGAGAAGCAGTGGTATCCAGAAAGCCAAATACATCTGGCCTTGCTGAGATGGTATTGAGGATATCACAATATACCCCATCTTCCTAATACATAAAACCTTGGTGCCTCTGCATCTTTAGCAAGGTACAGTTCTGGTCTCCACATCTCAAGGAGGACACAGAGGAATCAGAAAAGGTACAAAGAATGGCAATTAAAATAATCAAAGTGATAGAGCATGAGAGTGTACATGAGAAGAGATTAAAAAGTCTGGGGCTCTTCAGTTTGGTGAGAAGGTGACTGAGGAGGGATACGACAGAGATCCTAATAATAAATGTGAGCTGTTCATCCCATGCTGTAATTCCAGAAATAAGGGCTATTTGATGAACAGAGTAGGAGATCCGTCTAAAACAGAAAAAACATTGTTTCTTTACTCGGTAAAGAGTGCATGCCTGCATCTCGCAGCCATGGGCAGCTGCAGAGGCAGATGGTGTCGGCGTATTCAAAAAGGAATCAGACATATTCACTGACAACAGGTCCATAATGAATACTAAAAGGATTATGTTGGGATGTATCTTCTAACAACCGTAAGGACAATTCTGGATGCCAGGGCACTACATGGGAGGAAATGTCCAGGCTTGGTACCACATGGGAGACAACAGCCAGGCTTGTATATTCTCCCGAGATAACGTTTCCTGCTGTCACTGTCAGCGAGAGTACTGAGCTAGATGATCTCACCCAGTAAGTCATTTCTCACTTTCTAGGGTTTTGTCTATTTTGCTGTGACTTCCTGTTCAGTTGAATGGGAAGGAAACAGGTCCCCTGGGGAGGCATCCATGTAAGTCCGCTAGGGATGGTGATCAGCGACCAGCTTAGTAGCAGGAGCAGTCACCCCCATACAGCAGTGCTGCATATTGGGTATGGAATATTGAAGGAGTTTTTGTCCCTATCGGTACTTAAAATACTTATGCCAAGTCTGTCTTTTGTCTTGTGTGGGAAAGAAGGAGGAGGAAGAGAAAGGAAATATAAGCAAATTCCAACACAGGCATTGCCACAAATAATTTGTGCGTACGTGGTCCATACAATGGAATCCAAACCACAGCATTTGTCCTCTGTCTGTGGAAGAAGTGCTAGTATTCTTTGAGTGATAGTGATGAATGAGGTGAAAGGAGATACAAGATGATAAATGAAAGAAAAGTCCCGCCTGAGAAAGGAGCTGTCTGTAGGCAGCATGCTCAGAAAGACAAGGAATCTGAAGTCTGCTGCAGCTCAAACTCCGTGCCTAGGCTACAGTAAAAAAGAGCAGCAGCACGACCATCACCACTTCTGCTGCCTCAGGGCCCGTTTCGGAGAAAGAGCAGTTTTCATTGTTTTATATAAAACCTAACCTATGACACTCCAGAAACACACCCTGACCTAGCTTTTCAACAGGGGCTGGGCCAGAGCATTTCCAGGCAAGCTCAGCAAAGTTGTTTGTGCCCATGGAGCCTGGAAGTAAGGATGACAGTTTCCACATCTCCAGTTAGGGTGGCATGAAGCAGAACTTCTAGAACTTTGATTCTGGCATATAAAGTATATTTAAATCCTTTTTTTGCATATAGACCCCTTTTAATTCATACAAGAATATTCAGCCGTAATAAATATGCATTATTACTCCCTATCAAGAGCTCGTTCTTTGCTTAAGTAGCCTCTTTGAAAGCAGAAACCACACGATGTAACAATGACGCTTTCAGGCTGTGGCACAGCAAGGTACCTTGTGACTGACAAATCTGTGAGCCTCAGAGGTCATGGCTGAGGCAGAGTCCTCAGCGTTTGCGTTAGAGTTTTTCCCTGATTAAACAAAAGGATCAAGAGAGGCACAAGGAAAGGAAATTTTAGCAAGGTACAGTTCTGGTCTCCACATCTCAAGGAGGACACAGAGGAATCAGAAAAGGTACAAAGAATGGCAATTCAGTATCTTGGGCAATCCTCCAAAGAAATCAAAAGACTACCCAAAATGTTAATCTTTGGACTTCATTATTAATTGGGGGTTTATATGTTTGTTGTTTATGAACAATTATTTCCCCTTTTCTCCCCCGCTCCCCGCTCCTTCCCCCCAGAGCCAGTGTCACAAGATGGCTACTTAGATTAGCTAGAGTGCGCATATACAAAAAATCAGCTGTTTTGTGAAGAATTCCTTTTCAGTGCCCCTAAATATTGCTGTCTTAAGATCCCATGGTTTTCTGCCACATTCCTCCTGCTCTCTCCCATCCCGTGTGTACACATAGCCCCTACACCTGAAGAGAACAAACAGGAGACATTACCTGTTATGGACTTGGTATCTCAGTCGAAATGTTTTCTTACAGTGCACAGTACTTACATGACAACTGTGCAGTGGCGAGTTCACCTTATATCCTAGTATTTATTTCTGTTCTTACACTACAATGTTTGAGCAGACATCCGCAATTTCTCCCTGCAGTAGGCCACACTGCACATTTCCTAAATCCCTCTCCATTCTACTTGTCATTTACCCTGTTGTATTTTACAACAAAGTAGACCTTACCTGGTCTGCTGTTGTGGAGGGTTTGTTGCCCCCTTTCTCTCTTTCAATTTCTGCACCAGGTTCTATGTTATCATTGTAACTGGCAGAGCTTTCTTGTGCTTCACTGGTTTCAGCCTGCTGGCAGGTAGTAGCAGGGTTACTTGATTCTTGTTACGTATTGCATTCCTCACCGATGTCTAGATTATTTTCCCATTCCCTCATTAACTCCAAGGCGTGGTCTCCAGACAACATGAGTTTCACCCTAGACGTGACAGTAAATTTTATTAACGTTTGACATCAAATCTAGGACCTATTACTAAAAACATGACACCAAGGTAATAGCCCTGTTTGTTTTAAGCCCAGCAGTTCAATCCACAGTCAGATTGAGAAAAAAAGTTTTTCCAAATGCCGGTCATCTCTTTTGCAAGCACAAACCTGCAAGTACTACTACTACTACTACTACTGTTCTTCTTACCACAGTCAGGAAGGAAGCAGATGACCTTTTCCTCCAGAACTCCTTCAATTATGGATCTCAAAAATTTGCAAAGGAATTTTAGCTTTTTCTACAAAAGTAACAACAAGAAACCCCAAAGAGTTGGAGAATGGCTCTGAGATTTTCCACTGCCTGTGCTTCTCCCTGTGTCTGTATCCATCAGTATTTCTTTACGTTACTGAGCAAACGAACATGCCTATCCAGCACTCCTGTTTTACTCAGCCTATCTGGAATGGGTAGTGCAACGATCTATGGGTCCAGAAGGAACAGCTTTCCTTAAACTGCTCAGGCTCCTGTCCTCTCACCTCACGCTGAATGATTTGAAATAATTTTGATTTGACTCCTTTGGCCATTTGGTAAAGCTGACGATTGTGTATCTGAAAGCTTGGCGAGAAAGGCAAGCGTGTACTGTATGCAAAGTTTATACACAACTCTGAAAACTGGAGTTGTCCTGTTGCTTATTTGTAAGGGATAATATTTTGCATTAATAATTGCTACCAATCTCCTGATGCTCTTAGAGCACTTCACTAACAGCAGAGATACTTTTTTCTAATATTAATTAACGATAGATAGTTACTAGGTAGTTTTTTATCTGCACTGTACAGACTGGTAAACTGCAACACAGAAAATATGATCATAATGGTGTTTTCTGAGGTCACACAGTGGATCCAACAGAGGAAAGAGGTAACAGACAAGACTCTTTTGTTTGAAAGCTCTTTACCCCCATCTTATTAGACTAGCAATTCTTACTTCAAACTCCTAGGTTTTTTTCTTTACTTGACTGGTATTTAGAAAGTATTTCCTTTGAAGTAGCTACCTACATACACATACGTACCAAGTGATCAAGGCATAAACACTCATCCCCATCAGAAAGGGAAGTCTCGATTTTGCAAAACAACCTCATCTGTTGCAGATGCATATTTACACCTGCAGTTACGACGGCTGTGGGCATAACCGATGACACGCGTTGTAACTACCTCTTTGGCATGAACAGTTATGTAGTTAAATATGCAGCTTGCAGTGAATTGCACCCAAAAAATCAGAGGCTGATTTTAGTTTTTTTTAAAAGATCTAGGCCTTGCAGAGTGCCAGATAATTGTATACCACATAAAAGAGAAGGGGGAGTTTATTTCCTGACAGTTTTTAAGAAAATAGGACCATTTAAGTTAATTATCTGTGCTGGCTCATTTGAACACCTGTTGGGTTTAATTCACTAGCACCTGGTGCCAACTGCGGGTGAAAGGAGGGGAGGTGTACTAACTGACAGACTATGTTGTTCCCGTTTCTTTTGTTTCCATTTCAACTTTTTTTCTGCTCAGTTTTAAGGAAGCAAACTCTAGCAGGGTTCAAGGCAAAAATGCAGAGATACCCAACTTCTTATGGAAATGCAATAAAGTATTTTGTCCATGAACACATCTAACATACAGAATTTCAAGCCTGATGAGCACCTTTATTCTGTTAATCTCAACGGCACATACAGCACTTTAAAACCACAAGGCTGAAGGGATCATTTTCAAGAGCTGTTCGAAGCCTTAGTCTGGAGTATTTTAGATTTAGATTTTAGGAGACAAAACCTCAGTACTGAGGGGAAAAAAAGATTTCAGTTAACAGCAGTAAACTGAGAGCAGGAAACAGTTCTGTTAAATTCTTGATTCATTATCAGACATTCAGAATCCAATAAGCATTCCACTGAAACAATTAAAACATTTAAAACGTTATACAGTAAACAGAAGAACCTTCAAACTAGGTATGATACAAAGTAAAATAGAAGAACAGGATGTCTGGAAATACTAAAAATGCTTCTGATACCATGGGGACAGTTGACAGAGCCAGAGAAAAGCACTGATACATAAAGGTCTTAAGAGTTTAAATCCGAAACCAATTGTAACTACACAAAGCAAAAAGGAGCAACTGTCTTGCCTGGTTTCTTGATTTTTCTATACAGAAGAAAGCTAGAAACAACGCTTTTGATTTAGATCAGAGAAATCTTGAGTGCCACCATCAATTAAAAAAGGAGACTGATCCACAGAAATGGAAAATCTAAACATGAGGTAACTAAGATGGGTAACTAAACATGAGGTAACTAAATTTACACAGACAGTGACAAACCCACAAGTAATTAGGCAACATAAACAAAAGGGAACTTGTGTATTAGAAAAATATCAGAGTGCAACTGCTACTTATTCTCCTGAGCTATGACAGCAGAATGCGTTCTTTTGCTGGTAGCAAAGATGTTGAAGTGGTTTCAGGTTCCGTATTTGGTGCAGAGTGAAGGCATATGTGTATTAAATGCACTTGTGTAGTATGTATCTTGGCCCTTATCATTCCTGTCAAATGCCTGCTCTGCAGAATCACAGAAAGTGACCCTCTCGCGAGCCATCCAACCCAAATGTCATCGCTTCAGTCAAGGGAAGAAAAAGCAATGCCGTGCTGTCCCCCAGCGCAAGCCTTTGCCTCTAGGCAAGTTTACGCTGTGCATCAAGCCCAGGTCTCCTGCATCTTCAGCAAGCAGTCCGATCGCTAGGCCACCACACAAAAGGTTTTATCTCTGCCAGTTACTAAGAGCAAGCCATGATTTTTACTGCTTTCTGTCAGGAAGCTGTCTGGTTTGGCTGTAACTCAGCTCAGACCTCCCTCCCTTGGCAGTGCTGGGCAGTTTGAGGTGCACAAAAAGATGCAACTCCAGATAGCTGAGAAAATTTAAGATGGGAGAGTGAGAGGCCGCTTTGTTAAAGCAAGAGCTCTAAGCAGATTTCTCAGAATCATTATGCAGCTTAGGCATCTCAGTCCTTCATTGAAAAACCTAATTTTTCAGGTCCTCAGATAACTTTGGAAACATACTTAAATAATTTGCATAACAGGAACGCACCTACGTGCTGTTTGCTGTAAGTCAGGCATGAGAGGATTTGGGCTTTAGGCATTTTGTTTGCTTCTAAAAGTCAATCTGCTCCCAAAAGGAACAAGAAAGCTCATTCAGTGATCATATACATTTTATATTTAGGGCCTTGATTTACTCTTCAGTCAAGCACTCGCATAACTGTAAATTTCATCAAAAATCACAGCAATAACAGAGGATTCTAAACCAGAGCTCACCTTCAATGTGCTCAAAAGCTCTTCCAAGAAAAACTAAAATCAGTAGTGGAGAAGAAAGGAGAAAAAGACCAAACCCACTACCTGGAAGGAAACACCACCTTCCATTAAATCAGATCTAAGAAAATATCAAATCCTTCTAGTGGGAAGTGAAGAAAATGAGGTAGAGTATTCTTACAGTGAAACTGTATCACAATCTATACAATACATTATGAGGTTTAAAAAAATGGAATACAGCATACCTTAAAAATCATGCTTAAGGTAACTGGAAATTACAATATCAAACCAAAATATGTGTATCCATAAAACTATTTATTGCAAAATTCGATTTGCCCTGTATTTTTTGAATATTTTACTCAGTATATAAGTAATATACTCCTGCAGAATATTCAGAAACAACACATAGTGGTAATACAATCTTTGCATTTCTTAGAAACTTAAAAGTATTCTGCGATTCTGTCATGTGTTTTTCTCTAACTTTTTAGCAGATGTAAAAATTTAAGTGCGTCTGGGAAAATTTTAACTGGTATAAAGATCAGAATAATCAAAACTAGTAACAGAACTGCATTAATTAATATTTCTGGTAAATAATTAATCAGCAACCCTTTGCATAGCCCCCGGCCAAAACTATATATGGTCTCAAACTGACAAAACACAAACCTCCAGAGGTATACATCAACTTGAATTGAGCTTGAGGTCATTTGTTTAGCTATAAGTACCTGGTAACTTTTAAATTAAAATTTTTATTGTTAAAGTATTGTCTGGAATATAAAACTGCTGCACCTATCTTTGAAATGCCAGTTTTAATCATACAGAATGACTTGTGACTTCATAAATTTTTGGTACAGATGGTAGGGATTTCCTGGTGGGAGACTGTGGTGCCAAATGCATTTACTCCTATGCAGAAGCTCATGTGTCACACGGCACCAAGGGGTTAATTTTTTTACACGCAGAATTCTCTACATGATAATGCACTTTCATGTTTCCCATCTGGCTATTGTAAAATCACAAAGGCTGTGAAGGCACAAACATGAAGTAGAAACTGGTGTCCTGATTTTCAGCGGTGCCGAGTACCTGCAAGTCCCACTGAAGTAAGGCGGGAGCCACAGGTGCTCAGCGGTTCTGAAAACCAGGCCCTACCAGGACAGCTTAAAGAACAGTTGTTCAAGAACTCTGCAGAGTGTCACTTAGCACTTTAGGTCCCCGTTCCTTCTCTTTATACTCCTGTAAAAACCTAAAGCTCTAACTGGAAATGGAAAAACATTTAAGCACTGCTTTGAACACTGCGATACGTAATACGTGTGAAACCCACAAGCAGCACTGGAGAATGCAAATAAGAATCCAACAAAACATTCCGGTGGAAGGCAGAAGGTACAGAACAAGGGAGACTCTCCTTCCTGGTCTCCCCACTGAAGCTGAGGAATTCTTTGCCACAAGTCGATTTTTAGGAGTTTCAAAATATTTGGACAAATCAGAGGGAAAAAGTCAATGGAGCTTTGTCACCACCGCTTTCTTCAGGTTCAGAGCAACAAGCGACTGAAGGCTGCTCTAATATTTCAGTACTGTTTTCACTACTGGCCGCTGATGGCGATGTGAGAAAGACCTTTGACATTACCTTGTATGACCATTCTGGTATTCTTAGCTCCTTATAAAAAATAATCATTTGTCAATGAAATAAAAACCGCTATTAAATAAATAAATAATTTGGAAGTGTCACTACTGAACAAAGATGAGGGTGTATTTAGTAGTAAAATTACTAAACAGGTCCATCAGTATTCAAGAAAACGGGCAGATTAGTTAATGTTTTTTCAAGAAATTCAGCAGAAGCACATGAGGACACTGGGCACCACACAGGTGCTGTGTGAGCCCCTGGGGCAAGTTCAACCAAATACCTTCTGCAAGCGCAGCAGCTGCACGAGGTAACACACAGCGGATTCAAAACATCTCGTGCTGGAGCTACTGCTGAAAGGCAGATGGCTGCCAGTCTCCGTTACAACTGGAGACACGGCAACCCACGCCTTAAAATAGCACTGAAAGTCAGCTCACGCTAACGTAGAGAAATTTAAGGGACCAAAATGCCTCTTAGCAATTCTACCATAACAGAAGGCTGGCTGGCCACGTACGGGAGGGGTTGGAGCACGAAGGCACGACCACTGCCTGAAGCACTGCCTCATCTAGGAAGTTTTACCTTCAGGAGGAAGCTTAAAATTGCTGGAAGTGAATCTGCTGGAGGAACAAGCGCATTTTAGTGTATTTCCAGAGCCCATTTCTGTTGGTATTTATTTCTGACCCAATAACGTCTGCCAAAGCTGTCCGTAACAGCAGGCTTCAGAGCGAGCTCCCCACCATGAGGGAATTCTGTCTGCAGTGCCCACCTCTCAACATTTAGAAACATTCAAACTTGGTCAAAAATTCTAAAATACAGTTCTGCATTGAAACTAACGATTAAAAGTGTTGCACTTACTGTGAAAGTGTAAATGGAAGGCAACTAACATGGGTTGCATTTGTAGATATTTTATAGTCAGGATAACCAGTCTGCTACCTACTTCTTAAATGAAGAAAAGCATTGCAAATTAAAATCTACTGTGCCTGAGTTGTTGTATAGTACAGAGAGAAGAAATGGTTTACTATGAACTATAGCAATGCTTTGTTCCATGCAATTATGTTATCATATGGAATTTAGTCTCAAACTTCATTAATATAAATGGTGAAAAGCCATCAAATCACATGGATGGTAGTTTTCCGTATCTTCATTTTCATGAAGCAAGGACAGTGTGGTACTCAAAGTATGGCAGGGCAGAAGTGAATAAAAATTGTCTCATTTTCAGGCCATGGTAGAGTTACACCTTTGCTTGCCATTGTTCTCACACATGCAAGAATGCACTGAAACTTAGGAAAAAAGCTGCTTCTTCATCTCTACTCAATGTAGTAGGAAAGAAGAAAAATACATGCTAGTCCAGAATGTGTCCTTTGTAGATGAAGGTGTGAGGCAAAACCAGTGGTCCATTTTTAATAGCGCGTGCTATTTATCCTCCCACATGCCAGAATATTTTCCAGTGATTCACCGGCATTTCTCTTTCTGCATGGCGTTGAAGCCAGCTTGGAAGAAATCAAGGTTTGTTACCTTTAAGCAGCAGGTGTACCCAGTCTCTCTGCTTTGATTTCAACTACAAAATAGCGTGACTGTTTCATCAGAGCGCTGAAGGCTCAGTGCCTGCGCAGTGGCGTGGTCTCACAGGTTCCCTTTCCAGCACCACAATTCACTTGCCTTCAGGAATGGCCACAAATCTATGACTCAATATTCTGTTTTTAAATTTAAAAAAAATACTTTTATTACAGTAATAGGAATGTTGTGAGAATTAGTTAAACCTGACCGGAACCCATACTTCCATATTATGTCAAAACGTGGGAAATTAGGTAAAGTTGGTTTGGGTAAGGAACCTAGTGTAAAGCTTCTCCTAATTAATGGGCTTATCAGAAGCCCATGGGGTACAAGCAAAACATGTTGATGGATTTGGGAGCTTTGGATAAGGCCCCTACAAGTGTCCCGTTGCTTAGGTTGTGGGGTTTTTTAATTTTCCACTCTGCTGGGTCCCACTGATGTGATACAGCATCTTTAGGTACCAAGTCAGTAAGAGTTAGAACAGCAGGTGAAGAAATGATACCTCCTCAAAACTCACCGTTATCCACTGGTTATCACGTAATTCTTTAGCTGTGATTTGGCGAGCAGGATCAACTTTCAGAAGTAGTTTCAACACTTGTTTTGGTAGGAAAAAAACCCCACAACTTGATACATCTCATTTCCACTAACTTCTCAACCCATTTTCAACTGAGTGCTTTAATTCAGCAGAGAATATTTCACTCACAATGCTATGAAATCAGCTCATGATATCATTTATGTCAATTGATTTTTTAACATCGGTTTTTCTTTTCAGAAAATGCATACTACTAAAAAGCAAAAAAAAAAGAAAACGATTACTGCATTTGTGGAATTCATTGCAATATGTTCAGCATCTATCTTTTGAGCACACCGCATACTTACCAGCCTCACTAACCATTTCCCAGACCAGATTTTTAAAGCACAGGTCACCCTTTCTTATTAGTTCAAAAATCATTTCTTCTAAGCTTGCTATAAAAGGTGTAAGAAAATTAGCATCAGTGAAAAAGTACCTACTATTTTTCACTGGTGAGACAAAAACTATTGTGGTATCACTGTGAAATCAAAAAGTTTGCAAGACTGGGAAAGCTTCAGAAGAACTCTACAAAAGTGAGTCAAGTTCTGAAAAATGCGTGTCTAGGGTTTAAAGGGAAAGATTCTGAGGTTAAAAGGTGATATAATCTTGGTCACTGGGTATCCACATAAGGAAAAGATAATTGCTATTATACAGATTTTCGAAGGAGCAGCCAAAGGTTTAACGAGATACAACAACTGAAGTAACAGCTAGAAAAAAATAAACTGGATATGTAATATATTTGTATTCTGTAACTCACTCATCCAAATCACTTGGCTGACGGAAAGCTAACCTGCTGCTGCCGTGTGCAGTATTTCCACCACAGAAATTTTGTTTACTGCAAACACTTTACACTTACAATTTCTTTTGATTTCATGTCAAAGTACCTTTGCCATTAAAAAATTCAACAATTCTGTCCTAGCAACTACTACATTTCAGTAATAAGATCCATCATTAATTCACACCCCACTGTTTTTAGACCAGTGAGCTAAAACTCCGCTGAGTTGACAATCATGAGAACTGAAACAGCAGCAACAAGACGAACCAGACTGCTCTCGGTTTAGGCATGTCAGTCCCAATCAGCTGTCTTTCTAAAAGACGGGTCTTGGATCAAATGCAGGTCATTGATTCAGTATAAGAACTACAACATACGTTTTGTTCTGTAGCCCTGTTCATGTAAGAAGTCAGTTTGGTCATACATGGTGGTTGCTTGTGTCCCTGAAGTCAGTTCCAAATTCTTACCATCTATGAAATATGTTCAATTCTCAGTCTTAAGTTGCTACTCTTCAGTAAATTAAAGCAAGTGATTCACAGAAAAATACAGAAGTGTATCATATCCTTTTATGGCTACAAAAGATGTATTTTTCAGGACAAAACCATAAAGCAGAAAGCACTATGACAAAAGAAAACATCATATTTAATTTCACTTTTTACACTTTTTTTTTCACAATTTAATTTAACTTTTTATTCTGTTATCAAGCTGTATCTCCTTTAGCTACATAGTGTGGATGTTGCCTTATTTGGCCTTACCAAAATTTCTATCAGCAGAAACAGGATAATAAAAAAGTAAAGATAAGAAATGTCAGAAAAATTGTAAGGCATACCCGTAAGGGCAGATATTAAGAGTACAGAGGTTTGTAAAAATATACCTTGGCCGCATTCTTGCCCTGTATGTATTTCTTGTTCTTTGGAGTGAAATATTTGAGAGAATGTGGGATCTGGATGTCTGTAAATTCAACCTTTCTATGTCACCTGCTTGTATTCTTAATGATGTGGTACCAATAAAAAAGGTTAGATATATGAAACTAAAACAAACGTATCCTAAAAAAAATTGTGTTACTATCAAACCCAGCGTGTAAACTTGCTTTGTATTTGGTTTCTGTGACTATTACTGTTTACCAACAGAAGTATTAACCAGAAACATCAACTGTAAATGTTTATTAGAGAATATACTTCAAAACTAAGTATTGATCTGTGTTCTACTAATCACATAACGAATGAAAAACTGTATCATCTGATCTGTGTTTTCAATCAAAACTAATAAAGGCAGATTAAATTTCTGATAGATTTTGCATCATATTATTCGTGCACAACTGACGTGCAAAAAATACATAGCAAATACTTCCAGGAAATTAATATACCTATCGGTGGCCATTTAAAACAAAAAAGATACTAACTTCATCAAATAAATTATTTGCGTCAAATTATGGTTCTAATTCTACTCCCAAAACACAGAAGCAGCTACTGAAAATGTAACTGTCACGTTCTAGTGAAGGATGCCTGCCACTTTATATCAAAGTAAAATACTCTGGAGTTTCATTCACATGGCTTTAATTTTTAATTTTAAGGTAAAACATAAAATTAATATTTTAGTGCATTTTCCCCAAAACTTTTAATCTCAAAATGTCTTCAACAAAAATTGTTTTCTTCTGTCCTCTGATTCTCCTTTGCAATGTCCCTGAGGAATTAAATCTACACGGAACTCGATTTGAAGAACAGAAAATGGGAAGAATGTATTCATTTTGGGACACAACACTGCGTAAGCATTGGCTGGTGACAATCGAGTTAAGTAGGTGAAATGTATCAAACGGAACCTTGAAAATCTGCAAAGAAATGTTCTGTGCCTTTAGAAAGGAGCAAGAAGTACCACATTTTCTTAATAGGTTTCTTACTGCTGCAATGCAGGAAGTAATTTATTAGGCATCCTAGATTTCTTTAGCTGCGTAAAGGTTTTCAAGTACTATTGCAAGGGCCAGAGCCCCTGAGCACACTTGGAAGAACGAGCAAGAAATGCAGCAGCATGGACTGCACGGGAAACAGCAGCCCCCAGCCCTTTCCTATCAGAGAGCAGCTTATGGGCCATGCTTCGAGTGTGGCAGGCAGCAGGACTCCGGCTAGTCTACTCTTTCAACGTGCTGACATACTTTTGTATTTTAATGGATTTTCTTTTTCTTGGTTACCATTGTGTATGCTTCTATTAGTATATGTTAAAATAGAAATGAAATGGAAAGTGTAAAGTACACCTCAGTTTAAATTACATATAAAAATCCATCATGCTGGCATTGCCCCATTATGCAGAGGCAACCCTGTGCATTAACATTCATGAAAACAGAGTTCATGAGTCACCTCAGGGCTTATGCTCCCCAAATAGGTAGAGGCTGAGCCTGCCGTGGCAATAATACCCTTGGTACCAAGATGGAGCAGGCCATCTGCACTGCAGAGAGCTCTGGCGGCCAGCAAATTACCAGCAAGGCATTAGCTGCAGCCTAGAAGGGTCAAAGTTGTGATGGTAGCGGTAATGGCTGTAACAGAATCTTCAGGCCCATTAGAGGAGCACCAGGAGCACAAGCTATTATTCAGGGCGGGAAGAAAAGTAATTTGCAAAACCAGAATTAAAATCAGAAGATGATCTTACGGCTTTTGTATTACTGTTTTCAAATTAAGCAATAAAAAGGAGTGTGAATTGTATTATATTAATTCATACGCAGTATTTTCATTCTTGTGCAGTCATCACAACAAGGGGTGAATTAATGTTACTTTCTTCTGACACTGTTGTGATTACAAAATGCTAATTTTAAAAAATATTTATATTGCTAATTAAGGAAGAAGGTCAGAAGTTCTAAGCTCCGGCTGCAATCAAAATAGTTCACTGCTCTGAATTTTACAAGTTCTGAGCTGTGAATCGTGCTGATTGCAGGCGCTGCTCTGGATTCTTATTAGCCAGTCAAACCATCCAATTTCTACCAACCATTTTATAATATATTCTATTGTATTACGTTGTGCAAATCCTACTACCATGATGCAAACATTAATATCACGAAGTACAACAATAAAACTCATTCTGTATCAGCATAGAAAGCGCACATGGATTTTAGAAATAAAAAAATATACAGGCAATAAAGCTATGAACACTTCATCTTGCTGACACAAAAAGAAAAGCGAGCTAATTGTATAGAAAAGAAAGTGGGGAATCAAAACAAAGTGAAAAGAAAAACCAAAGAAAATCCAGAAAAGAGGAGGTTATGAAAAATGCGTGCCGGTTTGCATGCCCACGTACAAAGTCTTAAGTTATAAAAGAACTCTGGGGTATGCAACAAAAGTAAAACAATCACAGGACAGAAATAATAACACATGAAATGACAAGTGGTAGTTTTCTAAAACATTGGCATTACAGCATCATCTGGGGGCCACTGAGAGAAGAAAAAGCCTGAAAGTGGGGAAAAAAGCCCTTGCAAATACATTACAAAAGAAGTCCCTGCATACAATGTGACATTTTAGTTGCATCATATGAACAGTAATTATGTTGTTTGCCACAATTTATTTTTAATTACTGGAGTACCTTTTTTTATTATTTAGCTAGTATAGGCAGGATAACAGTTTTCAGAGAGAAATTATTATTTTGTTACTAAGACGAATGTGATAAATGATAAAAGACTTCAATAAAAATACGCATGTACTCTTACAATTGTAAAATTTCATTTCAACCTCTAATAACAGCAGGCTAATAAACTTTCAGAGGACACAGATAACCTGTAGTGAGAGACCTGGCAGCCCCGGAATGTCTGAGTTACAGAGTTACCACGGGCACAAGCGGAGAAGAAAGGCCCTTGCCTTGATTGCACAGTGTGCGCAATCCATTTGAGGATTTGACCAATAAACTGTAAATCAATAACTTGGTTCTCACACATAGATCCAGCCAACAGATGAAAAAGAGAGGTCTAAACTCTCAGTTTAGTTTTACAGTGTTTCACTGCAATATTCTGTAATATTCTGTTATTTCAGGATTATAAAGTGGTTTATAAATCAAAACCTCGATTTTTAATACTGAACTATATCTTTTACTTTATTTTACTTGGAAATTTGTGATGCTTATATATAAGAAAGTATAAGAGTTTGATCTTTTGTGAAGGTTTAGCACGCATTTTTTTTTATTTTGGTGCAAAATTGTAAGTACTTGTATTATAAATGGGTCTGTACATTTTATATTACTTTTACAAGCTACTTACAGCATGTTCATAATGACACCTATGCTCCAAATGTCACACTGTTGGCTGTAGTCATAGGCACTGATAACTTCAGGGGCTGCCAACCAAGCAGAAAAAATAGGATTAATAATAGAAATAAAAAAACTTTTAAATGCTTAAACACAAAGCATGAAGAATGTGCTGATGTGGTATAATTTATTCCCATATGTAAAGAGGAACCAACAGCAGATGTTTGAATGAATAATGTACAGACCTTAAAAATTCATGCTGATGTGTCCTCACTTTTATCATTTAGCTGTTAAGGGGGTGGTGACATGGTGACATTAGCTGTATGATTAAACTTAGTATTCTTTTTCCCCACAATAAGTTATTAAAGCAGTATTCGCAACACACTGACAAAGTACCACAAGACACCGTATGAACTTTTCTTTTCCTCCCAGATGTAAGTGTAGCACATAAGAACACAGGGGTTTTGCAAAACACAAGAAGCCCTGTTTGCACGTATTAGCTTGGATACATCATGATGGGCAAAATCAATATCAAAATACAGTAAAATAAAAATTTTCAAAAGTATTTATTTATATCCTAGATTAAAACCTCACAAATTTAATCTATTCACTAATGGCTTTCTATTATTTCAGCCACACATCAGAAAGATGCTGCTTTGGAGCCATATTGGTGATATTTTATCTGCTAGATGATGGGAGATGTGGTTGTGAGTTCACAGCAAGATCTATGCTTTTCACTTCCATAATCAGTGGAAGTGCCGTACTTACTTAGCCCCAGTAACGAACAGAAGATAAAACCTTTCACACAGTAGCAGAGGACACTGACAGAGACTGTTTTATTCGGTGTCATCCTACCAAATCAAAAAGCTTGTTTAACTCTCACCTCAGATTTTTGTTTTAGGTAGGTACTGAGCTTCAGATACCTAATTATGTCACTGAACTTAAAATGGTTAACTTCATGGTTTGATAACAACACGACTGGTAACACAAGACTTTAAAGGAGATTCTTATCATTAATATTGCCAAACTGGCCAAAACCTACAGTACTGTCTCATTTTTAATTGATCGTTGTGAGAACATTTTAAAGCAGCAGTAATTCATGCTATTAACATCCTGGGGAAACTTACAAACTTACATCAAATTATATATACTTAGATACATATCCTACACAAAATAAAATTACTGAATTGGGAAATTGCTATTACTTTCATAGTTGAGGGTTTTTTAATTAATAAACCAGTCTGGTTAAATCATGAATTTCCACAAGTCTCACATGCAAGAAGGGAGCATATAAAAGACGGACATAAGACAAAAGGAAAACATAAGCATAGAAGGGCGATATCAGAAAGGAAAACTGAGGAGCAACTAGCAAGGGACGTAACTAAAAATGAAATAATCTATAAGTGTATGAGTAGTAGGAAGACAAGGAATGAAGAGGCTGCTATTTTACTCAACCAAGGATGCAATTGATAGATGATGCTCAGAAGGCGAATGTATTTAATGTCGTCTTACATCAATCTTAACCAAAATGTCAACTGCAAGCAGGGGATAGCACAATCAATATCAATGACAAAGGGGCAAGACCTCAGTTTTTTACAGAGAAGCAAAAGGTTAGCAAGTACTTGGGATGGAAATTTTAAAATCAGCCATAACCTATAAAATTCATTCTAGAGTGCTTCAGAAGCTGACAAGACTTTTCAGAGCTATTAGAGGTTCAAGAACTATTAGTGGAAGGCAGGTAAAATGCTAAAAAACTGAAAAAGGCAATCATGGTATCTATCTGTAAGAGGGTGAAAAAGCTGGTATCAAAGAAATACAGATGTGGCCCATTAATTTTAATTCCCAGGAACATACTGGAAATAATAAGCACCTAGAAGAAAACAAAGAGGTAAGTAACAGCCATTATGCACCTGTCAGGAACAAATCTCCATGCAGCACAGGCTGACAGGCTTTGAGGAGGAGGAACACTAAATATCACATATATCTATTTTAGTAAGGCTTTTGACACTGTTTCACATAACTTTTTTCATAATACTGTCTACACTAAAATATCACAGGAACAATGCACACATGCTTATAAAAAACGCTTCTCGGAAAGCAGTTATGACGTGTTCACTGCCCAGGTGGAAGGCCGCACCAGGGAACATTTCGGAGGTGCCTGTCCTAGGCACGATGCCGTTGTGCTTGATGACCTGGATGATCCAAGAGAGAGCACAGTAAATCTGAAGACGACATCAAGCCAGGGATGACTGTAAGTACGTGGAAAGCCAAGCTCAGAATGCAAACACGAGGACAAGAGCTGGTCAGGCACCAGCTCAAGGACTGTTGCGACGAGATGGACATGAGTTAACAGTTCCACTGTTAGCAGACAATGCTGCTGTGAGGCAGAACTGGGGTAAAACTGCCACCCCACTACAAA
Organism: Falco rusticolus; assembly: GCF_015220075.1. NCBI lineage: Eukaryota > Metazoa > Chordata > Aves > Falconiformes > Falconidae > Falco > Falco rusticolus. The sequence goes on from NC_051196.1 coordinate 7,878,952, forward strand.
ACCTCCTGCGCACACCTGCCCTTGCTGGGGTGGCCAAGAAATTGAAATGCAGTCTGGGGTAGAAGCCGTTTAAATATGCCATGTGAAGAACAGGCCAACGGCCCGATTCCCAGCCCTCACCTCTTGTTCTTCCATGAGGATTGCAGAGTCCTTCAAAAACTACAAAAAGACGGTCGTCACCTGTGTTTGAGAGGCAAGCCTAAGGTCTGCAGTACGTACAAAACAGTCCTTCCATGCTGCCCAGTACTGGTGAGGCTCCAGCTAGACACTGCCCAGTTTTGGACGCTCCCATTTTGAGATAACAGGTACCAAATGGAGCATGGCGGGTCAATCACAAGGACTGGAAATGCAGGACGGGACTGAGGAAATTAATTCTATTTAGTCTAAAGAGCAAGAGACCAAGGGAGAAATGTGATCTCAGATTGCTGAAAATAGGAAGGTGGCTACCTGTTCTTTATACCCATGATGGACAGGGTGAGAAATAACAGTCTGAAAACATGAAGTGTAGTTCCACCCTTTTCCTTAGCCCCGCATCCAGGCTCCCACCACCTCCCCTAGGTCAGCTCTAGTAATTGTGTAGCTGCAGGTGAATTAACTGAAAATTTGTAGTGAAAAAAGTGATTAGATCACGGCCTGTAGGTATAACTTTAAGCTGATTGTCAAACTGAAGATGCTGGGCAGACAGGAGGAAGTATTTCTAGGAGGATAACGAAGCATCAGAATAGAGTGCCTGGGAAGATTATGGAGTGTCCATTACTGGAGGTCTTTAAATACACTTTACACAAATATTCAACAGAAATTATTTTAGTATAGCTGCTTCTTTCTTTGGACAGAGAAATAAATCAAATGACTCAAGGT